>NW_024340693.1:933735-1085171 GCF_902729225.1 Pteropus medius
GTCAGAGATTTCGATGATCTGTTCTGTCACCTCCCTGAGGCCCGAGAAAACAGGATCGCTTTGCTTCCATGCAAATACATATGGGAATCGGTGATTTTTTTTTTCAAACAGCAAAGCACCACACAGTTAGAAATCACCCATAAAAGTCCGAGAGGCTCGTAAGGTCATTATCAGGAAAACGCCTTAAAGTTGCAATTTTTTAACGCATAAACAATGAGAAAAAGGCCTGTGTTTTTATGTTTCCCAGTCCTGCTCTTTGAGGCCAGTTCTAAGCTGGAAAGTACAAAGCATCGATCGATTTCTTATGAATGCTATGTTTTTTAACCTGACGTGCTTTCCACAAATTAGGATGACGTTGCTGCGTTTTTACCTTAAAAGACCCCGTTCAATATGCCAGTCCGTGGAAGAGGAAATGGAGCATCCGCCTTGTGCCTTCGTTAGCACGGTGACTTATGACAGGCAGCAGTCCAGCAAGGCGTCCGGCTCAGCCGGAGCAGGCCTTGACCATGGTGTGTCACAGGAATAACTTCCCCTTCCCCTCCCCACCCCGAGGGACAACTGGATCGGCACGGTTGCCCACGCAGACACGATTTCAAGGATAATTTCGGGGTTTTTGAGCTTCCCACCCCCGAGGTTCAGACCTTGATCCCACATCTGTCAGTCCCCACCTGCAGAATCTGGGTTGAATTACTTGCTCTCTCCCAGGCTCGCTGTCAGCCCAGCTCACCAGATTGTTTTGAAGATTAAATGAGACGCCTCTGAAGCTTTTGGCACAGTGCCTTGTCGGTGAATAAAGCCGGTCATCGTCAGCTGTTATTTTTATGCCTGGGCCATGAGTTTAGGAGTCTATTGCCCCCCGAAAAGTAACAATATAGGTACTTCATAGTTTACCAGTTTTTTAAAAATCCACATTACAGGTTTTATGGAGTAACGGTTAAAAGTGTGGGTTTACTTTACGATGCCTATAATTTAAAAACAGTTCGATGTCGTGCGTGGGAACGTGGATGGGTTTGTATCAGTGGTAGCCTTGACTCTAGCGCCCTGAGGTGCTCTGATAGAAAGTGCGGCCCCCAGGGGTGGTAGGCTCTTTGTGTCTCGTCGTTGTCTATGGCTTTGGGAATTAAGAAGGCGCGAGCCGAAGATGGCTTTTTATTAGTGGAACGAGAGGCTTGCTTGTCTAGTGGTGACTACCAGGAACAGGCTCTCAGTGGGAAAATCCAAGGTCTTCGAGTTTGGAGGACTGTGAAAGGCGCTCTAAGGTCACGTCCCTGGGGGTGGCATGAGACCCCATCCTAGCCAGTCCTGTTTCTGTGGCCAAATTTGGCCTGCGACTTACTCCCCTAGCATGATAGTGAGGGCAGAGGGCAGAGCTGACCCCTGCCCACTGTCAATGCCTCGGGGCCGCCACAGGCCCCGGATCACCCGAGCTGAGCCTGGGTCTGCTTAGTGAAGCCAGTTCACGAGGCTTTAGGACAGACGTGGACTTAGGCCCCTGCAGCCACCTCCTAGCTCTTTGGTCTTGGGGCAGGTGTCCTCACCTGTGGCTTGGTAAGGGACGGAACAAGAGAAGGCACACGAAGCACGCGGCGACGTGCCTGGCACACAGCGGGCGAGCGATGAAGGAATCGGTGCGAGGATTGTCGAGGGTTTGGGGGTTTCTCGTTTCTTCTTGTTATAAGCGGCTTCCCAGTGTTCTTTAACGTTCGTTTTTCATGACGATTTACACAGAACTGCAAGTTGAAACTGTCCACTCTTGGACTTTTGTGACCTTGCCTCTTCCTTTCCGTTTCTCCGTTCCCTCGGCCACCGTCCTAGTCTGGCACCATCTTGCATTTAAACCATTAAAACTGTTACCCACCAGTGATCTCTGGCTTGTCTCCCCTCCGGCACCTAACTAGTTCCTTTCTCCAAACTGTCTTATACAAAGCTGCCAGATCATTCTAGTAAAACTCTGCTTCGCACAATTCATCATTCTCTCAAGACAAACAAACAAACAAATGGAAAACTAATCCCCAATTTCGACACCTCTCTGCTAAGAGCGTCCAATCTCGTAGGATGACTGGCACCTACGTCTCCACAAACTAACATACGAACCTCCCTTCAGAAAATCCTTCCCTCCAGGCAAAACAGTTTGCTCTCTGTCCTCCTGGCCTCCGTGTTCACAGGCCAGTCTCCCGACGCCTTCTGCTGAAGTGTCCCTCCGTCACAGGGACAGGAGGGTGACTCGAGAATAAAGGGAGACGTAGCTTTCAAGTCTTGGGCTTTTTATTTATTAAGAACGCATATGAATTTTGTATTTCTATCACATAATACATCCACGTTTTGGGGCAGCAGCCACTGCCTCCTGTGAGATCCCAGGGTCACCACTCTTGGTCTTACCACTATAGCTTGAACTATCGACCATCTGTTCATGAAGAATTCTGTTCCCCTAAATGAAAGGTAGCCTCCTTGAGACAAAGCCCCGCCTGTGACACCAGTGTTTGTCCCTGGGTGTGGCAGCTCTGATCCTTGAGCTCAAACAGCAACGTTTTCTGTATTCTTCAAAGCGTCTCACGAACATTTTCATTTTATAGCGACTTCTTTTCTTTCTTCTCTGTTCTCTCTTGAATTCCCGTCCTCCGGATGGCATTTCCTTCACCTTTGTTCCTTTCTCAGGTCTGAGTGAAACAAACACCGAGTGATCGAAAAACAGTCGCCGGTTTTCCGGTGCTCTGCTTGAAAATGCCTCCAGCAACACAACAGAAAGAGCGATCAGCAGAATCAGTGACGGCTGGCTTATTTATTTCTGTGTTCGTTTGTTTTTTGTTTGTTTGCGTTTCATCAAGGTCGGGCCCTGTGCTCAGAGATCTGTTTGACTTGCTTCATGATAACGCAACCAGCGGAGAATCCCTCGCTGGGGTAAAGTGGAACTTTCTCGGAGAGGACATGAGCCCCTCTCAGCTTCCTGGGAACTCACTTCCTTTCTCGGCAGGGCCTCCCCCAAATAATTTCTCAATAACAGCCTCACCGCAGGGGAAGAATGACGACGCCCGGCCGAGGACTCAGGGCAGGAAGGGCTTCGAAACAGAGTTACAAGGAGAGGCTCTTTGCCTCTGGTTGGTTCCCTGGTCAAAATGGAGGTGGAAAGCGTGCATCGGCTGAATTGCAAAATGTGACTGTGTTGTTTCCCCCCTCTCTGTGGGTAGAAACTACACACACACACACACACACACACACACGCACGCACGCACACACGACACACCCCTGTTCTCCACCCCCTCCCCACTCTCCAGCTCATGGCATCCATCGCTTCATGCAGCCCAGGGAGGGTGGCCTCCTGGCTCCAGGTAAGAACGGACACTTCCAGCCGGTGCTGCGGCCACATTCTGGTTGCCATGGCACTGAAAACCGGGAGGTGAGCGCAGGGAACCGAGGAATCGTGCACCCACCGTGCAATCTTTCTCCCTCCTGTCGATTGGCCGAGCAGTTACTTATTAGTTTGAATCCTGAGAAGCCTTACATTTCATCACATTAAGGCGGTGGTTTCCGGACTATTAATAGCAAGTCCATTTTCGCAGTAATGTCAACCTTTCAGGGCAGATTCCCCCAAAAACCGTCTCGCAGAATGATCTAAAGAGAGGCGGGGCCGTTGCTCTTTTACGGACAGACATTCTGATTTCCTCGATGCCCGCACTGACTTCTTCGAGACCGGGAGGGAGGAGGGGGGCCGGTCTGCGGGGCTGCGGTCGGTGTTAACCCGCATGCCGCTCGCAGACTGCTGCGTAGCAGCTGGGCGGCAAGGACGGCAAGGAAGAAGGAAGCGCGTGGAGCACTGTGCCGAGCCAAAGTTGTAACGTGGAGAGCAACTCTGCAGAAAGGAACAGAAACCTAAATGTTTGGGGAAGAATAAGCCCCCGAGCCGCTGTGCAGTCGAGTGCACCCCTTCCTAGTGATCTCATTTCCACGAGCATCCCACATGCTGTTTCTCTGTCCCCGTTCAGATAACCCTCGCCTCCGGGGCGGGGCGGGGCGTAAAAATGATGCTCTAATAATGTGCCACATCTGCGATCGAAAACAATGAAACACTCTCACGATCAGGGCGATAGGCTTCAAAGGACTGTTCTCCGGACTTAGACAAAACCAGCTGGCTTCTTGTGGGAACTTTCCCTGGCACATTGTTCGGTATTCTCTGCAAGAAATTACACCTAAGCTAAGTGCTCGGGGCGGAGTCAGCATTTTTTTATTCGGCCGTGAGGACTCGCGGGCTCCCAGGGGACCTCTGAATCGGTGCTGTCCATTATGCTGCATGCGTAATATAAAATTCTCTCGTAGCCACACCGAGGGAAGTACAAAGACACGGTGACGTCAATTCTAATAATGCATTCGATTTCACACACTGCTGGAGCCGCGAGATTATCATTTCAATGTGTAATCAATATGGAAACACTATTAATGAGATCACTTACGCGGGGTTTTGGTACTAAGTCTTCAAGATCTGGCGTGCATTTTATGTTCACAGCTTATCTCAGTTCTCAGCAGACATATTTCTACGAGGGCTCGGTCGCCACCCGTGGCCAGTACTGGATGAGACAGCTCTAGGGCAAAGAACTTCAGAGAGAGTGGCCTGCAGCCAGCTCGGCAGGAAAAGCCTGAGTCTTAAGAAGAATGTTTAACCTCAGAAATTAAGAATGCAGTGGTCCTGGGGGGCTCCGTGTGGAGGTGACCACTGGCCGACAGTGAATGGGGGGCGCAGGGGCAGAGAGCACTCTGGGAGAAGAGCATTGCACGGGGGTGGTCACAGGAGGGGTGGCAGGCGTGGCTGGAGCCAAGGGAGCAGAGAGGCTCGCGGCCACCCACCATCCCCACGAAGCCATGAAAGCATTTGGGGTTGGTCCTAAGAGAAATAAAAATACCCTGGTGGGTTTTAAGCCAGGGCACGTGGCACAGGGCTGATGGTGGTGGCCGTGGAAATGGTCCAGGACAGAGATGACGTTGGCTCGGACAGTGGGGCAACATGGAGGTGGGGAGGACTGGCCGGTGGTGGGAGGCACGCTGAAGGACAGCCGAGGGAACTTGGTGTGGCGGTCAGCCGTGGGGTGAAAAAGGACAGAGGAAGGGGACGGCGCCTTCGTTTGCGGCCTGGGCGCCTGAGTGGTGGGTGGACGTGTACTGAGCTGGGGAGGGCGTGGGGGGTGGGAGGTGATTATAAAACCTCAGACTCCCTTTCCACAACCAGAGAGGTGCTTGGCACGGAAAGAATCCTGTCAGTCAACATGCAAGGGGAAGGAGAAGCCCCCCTTGTCACATCTCAGCTTCGTCTGTTCTGCTGACACCCACGGGCGCCACAGAAGAGGCGAAGAGGCATCCCCGACCCCAGGAGTTAGAAGGAACCCCGGCCCCCCTCCTATGGAACCCCCACCCCAGGCGTTCGCGCATACAAATTCACACACTTCCTGCTTCTTCCCAGAGCACCTGCATGGTCACCGTCCACCAGCTCGGTCACCCAGCTCTCTCGGGGCTATCGGAGGGAGTCAGCGTCCTAAACTGACCCACACCCCGCATGATCCCCTCCCCATGAGGGCGAGCAGCCCGAGATATGATTCCACTCAGTTACAGGACAAGGTCAAGGCGAAGGGATCTTGCAGATGTAATTGAGGTCCCCAGCCAGGGGACTTTAAGCTAATCAAAGGAGAGCTCACTCTGGGTGGGCCTGGCCTAATCAGGCAAGCCCGTAAAAAGTGGGGTCCCCGGTTCTCAGATGAAAAAGCACCCACGACTCCCCTGCAGGCTGTAAGGAAGGACGCCGCCACGTCGCAGAGAGCAGGGCAGGGCAGAGTCCCAGCTGGGCTTGCGCCGATCGGACCCCGGTTTCTCAGCCGCCGCCGCAGCTCGCTGCAGTGCAGGGTCAGGCCGCACTGACCATCACAGACCTCCTCCCCGCAACCTGAGCAGGCGGCCCAGCTCATTGCGGAAGCTGTGAGACAGTGAACGTGTGTGGTTTGAAGCCACACGCTGGGTTCCCTGGGTTTGTGGGAACTTGTTATGCGACCTTAGAAAACGAATACAATGAGAACAACAACTATAACGAATGCGGATTCCGTGCTAGCCGTCTTTAACTGCTTTCTCCCGCCTTTCGTCACGAGGACCCAGAAATCTGACACCGCTATGATCCCGAGTCGACACGCACGAAGCCTGAGGGGACATCACGGCACCGGGGATGTGACGTAGCAGGAGCTCGCGGGCCTGGACCTCTGAGAGTCGGAGCGTCTCCCGTGCTGCCTCCAAGGAGGACGGGGCTCCCGTGGGAGCTTTGTGCCCCACACCCTCTTCTTCGTCACTGGGAGGCTGCTGCGGCCAAGTCTTCCTCCGTCGCGCCCTCGGTCACTTGCACTCCACCCAGGCTGCTGGCCTCGGGTGGGTCATCTCGGCATTTCCTCTCCTTTCCCTCTGGGGTCCCGTGGTCAGCCGTGGTCAGCCTCTCAGAGCTAAGGCGTCCCCAGGCTCCCTGCGAGTACTCTGGCCTCGGTCACCTTCAGGTTTTCCCAGGACTGTCCCAGTTTTTGAACTGAAAGCCCCACCTCCAGGAGTCCCTTAGCCCCAGGCGACCTGGGACAATCATCACCCTGCAGCCTGGGTGGGCCTGGAGGTCACTTCCTCCCTGCAGCCTCCTGCGACTTCCCTGTCACCAAGAAGAAATGACACACCTAGCTAGCATATTTGAGTCTTCCTCTCCACCAGGAGCTAAGAACAGATCCAGCTCTATGACAGCTCCTGCCGGGCGAGTTTGGCGGTGACAGTTGATGGGGCTTCGGCCTGGACCGGCAGACAGGCCTAGGAAGCCGTGCCCACGTGGGGGCCTTCCCCCCGAATGCAGGGATCGGCTGCCTTGAGCATCACACGTGAAGCACATGGATCCAGACACCACACAGGCCGGGCCTCAGGTCTCCACCTGCTCCGCTCCCCAACCAGGTGGCTCGGCGGAAGCTGGGGCCCCTGGATTCACCCCCTTTCCTCAGCCTGGCCCCTCGTGAGACTCTCACCGAGGGCTGGCCACCACACCCGGGAGTTCAGCCCTGATGGGATGACCCCCCGTGGGAGCTGGCTTCTCTCCGTCACATGTCCCGGACTCTTAGCCACACCCAGTCAGTCACCTTCCAAATTGTGCCAAGGGATCCCAGATGTGACCGTGGTTGAACCACCACGAGACTGTCCACAATATGGGAAATGGCTCGACACGCATATTTTATTAAATACTGTCAGCCGGCAAATCGTGAGCGCATTCATTCGTTCATTCACTCATTTGTGTGGCCAGTATCTGGGGACACCTACGATGGGCCTGGCGTTATCAGAGGCTCTGACACTGGGGTACAGCGCATTTCAAACTGAATAACGTGACGAGCGCTGGGCACGACGCTAGACTTGAGGGTGCCGACCTGATCCTCTTAGGGAGTGTGAGGGGACACAGCCAACGAAAGCTGCGTAAGGTAGTCTGTCCCTCCGTGGTGCATATAATTTTTCACTATTCATGATATGTCTTCTCATTAAAAGAAAAACACATCTTAATCTCATAAAACTCACACCTCCAGCCCCCTACAATATAGCACTTTGCAAGATGTTTGTTTGGGTTCCCAAACGGTTTGTATCATTGGGTGCCTGTTATGTGCCCATCCCCGAGCTTGGCACAGGAAAAGAAAAATAAACAGGACATTGGGGTCGGTCAGGAGCTAATGGCTTAGTTGGGCAGAGTGACGCATCTCCACAGACTCTTTACATTGGACGATGGATCTGCGGTGGCTGAGATGTGCACAGGGTCCTGAGGGTCACGGGAGGCACGGGGCGACCCGGAATTAGCAAGGCTTCCTGAAAGAGGTGACACTTCAGCTGCGTCTCTTCTGTTTCTTTGTTTAGTGGCGTTTATTTGCTCATTAAGAAATTTCAAGTAATTCATGCAAATGTAGACAAGAGGCTAAACCTTACTCCAGCTCTCTTCACCTGGAGATAATCGCAGCTGACATTTTGGTGCATATCCTTCAGGTGTGTGGTATTAAATGTGTGTGTGTGTGTGTGTGTGTGTCTTTCGTGTAAGGATAGTGTATGTTTGATTATCGTCATTCAAATTGAGAAAAACAATCACATTCAACTGTAGCAACAGACCCATAAAAAAAAAACTCATCCACCAGCCGAAAACACGTGTCTGCATTTTATTTTAGGAAAACATAAATCGGGTCTCGAAACGTCTTCAGAAAGCAGGGCAAGTCAAGGGACACACAGAGCGGCTCTGAACTACAAGTCTGAGGCCACTGCCATTTTTCGAGGGGCACCGCGGACACAGAGCTATTTTTTCCAGGAAAAGCGGGGTTCACTCAAGCCACGAAGCCCGTCAGATCTTTCTCCTGCCGAGCAAGCGAGCGAGCAAGGGACCTCGCTCTGCTCAGGGGCTGAGTTGTGATGACTTCCAGGTATTGCTCAGCCGCGAGCGAGCCCCCGCCCCGTGTTCAGCAGAGAGCTAGGGAATGAGGAGCAGAGGGGAGATGGTGGTGGTGACCGTCTTTATGTAGTTTTCGAAGTCGCTTCCGAAGAAGAGGATGAGGTAATAGTTGGCGACGCCAGCGAGGGACATGAGGAACAGGAACAGTATGATCCGCTTGCCGAATATGTAGCCAGGTGTGCTGTAAGAGACGGGAGAGGAGGCTGTACCAGTGGCACGCGGCCCCGCCTGTGCACGGAACATGCCCCCACTTGGAGGGGTGTGTGTGTGTGTGTGGTGTGGGGGCGGGGGTGGAGTGACAGCTCCCTTTCCTGGAGGTGCTCCATTTCCTTCCCACTGGCCGGGGAGCATGTCTGAGAACCGAGCCCGAGGAGCCCTCGTCATCCGTGCTCCCCTGGGTGCCTCCTGGAAGGCAGCTCCCCCATGGCGGTCCCTGCCGGTCACCAGGAGCCCTGACGGGGGTCAGGAAGCCCATCCCGCCATGCGGACCCCTCACCGGCCCCGTCCGGCAGCACCTGAGCGAGCCTGCCGGCAGCTGCGTGATGCAGGCCTCAAAGGGCCTCGGGGGAGCAGTGAGGATGCAGACGGGGCCTCAACCTCAAAGGCACAACCTCAAAGGCTCCGCCCGCCCGCCTGGGAATAACTCGCACTCACTCTAAGGAGAGCTGGGCCCCCAGCGGGAAGATGGGCATTTTCAGCGAATGCAGACAGAGGATTTATGCTAAATCCTAAGCTGCCCAGGCTTATGGTCAGCTGGGGCCAGGGGTATGTGACCGCCTACTCGTGTACAGCCACCATCCTGGCCCCTCCCTCCCTCTGCTGAATCCTGTGACCGCTGTGACTGGGTCCATCTGCGTGGCGCTAAGTCCGGCCAAGCGGCTCGTTCAGGCCGTGATATGGACTCGGCAAGGAGACCTTTTGGCCGCCAGGACAGCCGAGCGGGCGGGTCGACCCTGTTGAGCCTCTTCCCTGCCACGTGATTGTGGAGAACGAGTTTGGCCTCCACAGGTTTAACGCCAGAAATTCTACCTTTTTGAAAGGGACCCTGAAAGTTCGCAGTGTGACCCGTCATTTCCCCGTGCCAGGCATGCCAGAACCCGCAGTGGGTGAGCAGCGGCCACCTAGCTGCGCCAAACGCAGTCCGCGGGCCAGCGGCTTCGGCACGGATGGTGGGAAACGCAGGATCCCGGGCCCCTTGGGAGCCACGCATCAGAACTGCAGGGTGACAAGCTCCCTCGGGGACTCTAGGCACAGCAGAGTCTGAGAAGCACCGCCAGCTGGGGTGCCCCTGCCTCCTTGGGGTGGCAGTCCCTGAGACCTTTGAGAGATCCTGCCCACATTCAAGAATAGCGCTCTGTCATCGGGAGGCACCACCACTTCCTACCCGAAGCAGCTTCCCAAATCCCTTCGCCTGGTTTCTGAGCATCGGTGGCCTCACGCGCGCGCGAGAGATCTCAGCCACTACTGTATTTGGCCTCACGCGCGCGAGAGAGATCTCAGCCACTACTGTATTTGACTTCTCACAATTTAACCCCTCCAAACCCTCTGTTCTCAGTCGGAAAAACAGACTCCTGTCCTTTCTTTTCATCTCCTTACCAGCGTGAGCAGGTGACTCAGTATTCACCTGCTAGAGCCACCATAGCAGGTGCCACAGACGGGGTGCAGTTGGCGGGGGCTACAGGCAAGTGATCGGGGCAGAGAGGGAGGGGCTGGGCAGGGGGACGCAGGACTGAGAGCGAGAGCCATAAGCTTCTGGAGGGGTGAAGGAGAGAGCTGCAGAAGCCATGAAGAAAGACGCTCTGGTAGGACAGACACACCAAGGGACGTCCTCTTTGCCCTCGGGACCAAAAAACGATGCTGCAGCCCTGAAGGGGAGGAGCCCACGCCTCTTCTGGGGAAAAGCAGAAATGCCCTTGGAGCCTGAGGGAGAAGTCTCGGGGGAGGAGCTCGCTGAGCACATCTTCCCCGCCAGGGAGGCCGAGGGTCGGAGCGGTCCTGAAGGCGTTGTGGCATTGTGGCCGCTGTAGCATCCGATGGTGACACAGCCCAGGACAGAGGGGGGTGGACGAAAGGCGGGGTTCGCCATGGGAGAGGGTATGAGCGCGTAGTTTCTGGAAGGCAGAACTGAAGACCCCCTCGGACCGAGTCGCAGAGCCCCCGAGGTGCACCCACCCCAGGCTGCGTTTGGGTCCCCACGGAGATGAGCCATCCAGCCTGGAGCATGGGGCGTCATTCCTACCGCTGAGAACTCCGTGCTAAGGAGCGCTGTGAGGCCACATGTGGTCTCAGCGGGAAAGAGCACCGTGACCGGTCAGTGACGACCTCCGGGGACGCGGAGTCGGTGAGGAGGGCGGAAGGCAGCACAGGCCGTGGGGAAAGGGGTAGGCGGGACCCTCCTACTGCCATCTAATGGGGGAGACCCCGGGGAATTCGAGAGGCGAGGCCATTTGTAGCTCAATGAGGTCTGGAGAAACCGCGTATTTTCAGGTGTGTCGTCTGCATCCTACCGTTTATTTTTGCCACCTCTGTCCACCCCCTGGTAGTAATTAGCTTTAAAAGGAAAAGAGCCAGGGGCAGACAGGCGCATTTCGTCGAGTGCCTTGGATCGTCTTAGAATTAAAGCAACTTTAAGACCCACCCCCAACTCCTGATGACAGGCAGTCTCCCGGGGAAGGCGGAGTAGATGCTTTCTAGGGTAGAAGAATAAAGGCTACCGTCGAGGACAGTGTTGAGAAGGGGGAGAGGAGATGGGGTCGTGGTTTTAGAGGGGGGATCGGAAGGCACCCCGGGAGGAATGAGGGGCCGTGAGCTGGGAAAGAACCGCGGGAAGTCCTCCTTCTCCTCCCGGCTGCCTGTCCCCCTCGATCCCCCCCGAACCTCAGCTTCGGGCGCCTGGCTCCCCAGCTGCGGATGCTTCCGCCAGCCGACCTGGCAGGTGGGGACCTGCCACCGCCTCTGCTACCGCTGAAGGATGCTCATCAGCCACCGGAGAAGCACGTCTGGGCTCACAGGCCAGGCGGCATGTGAGCCCAGACGAGGGACGATGCCGGGGAAGGCTGGGCTCGGGCCGCCTGCCCTCCGAGGCGCACTGTCACCCGACCGTCTCTTCGGCGAGTGCCATCATGGACCTGACTGAAATCGGACTTCCCGACCCGGGTGGGGCAGCAAGGAGATGCTACTTTGGCACCTCCTATAAGCCGTGCCGTGGTGACCGTTCTCGGACCCCACCCTCTGCCTGCGATGGCATCTCATCTCCCCAGCATTCTGCTGGTCCCCAGTCGGTCTGTCACTCGAAGAGAACTTAGCACGAGGCACGAGCGTCAGTTGTCTCCTCTCTAGGCAGACAACGAAAGGCTTCTCCCACTGGAGGCCTGGGGGAGCCAGACAGAGAAGCCGTCCAAGCCCCCCACCCCGGCGGGTGGGAGTGGGGGGCGTGGGGGTTGCGAGGAGTGTGCCCTGAGTGTCTTTGCGAGCCCGACAACACCGGATTGGGGGGACGGGGTGGATGGTGTTTAACAGGAGCCTGGGTCAAGTCAGAGTCCGCAAAGTTCAGGGACAGAAGCCCCCCTCCCAGCCCCTGCAGTGGCCCGCCAGACCCCTGAATGCCAGGCAGAAGGTGGCCGTGACTGGTCACTCTTCCGGCCCGAGCAGCCTGGCTCCCTGTGGCCCTCGGTGCGCCCCGCGCCTACCTCTGCGTCCGCTCTCCGAGGTAGCCCACGAAGTACTTCTGCCTCACGAACAGGTACATGAGGCCCGCGAAGGCGGCGGGGACTGTGAGCGGAAGGGGGGACACCTGTGTTAGTCAGCCCGGCAGACGCCGAGACGTGCCGAGTTAGCGCAACGCCAACACGGGCACCGTGCGATCGCTGTGGGTCGCAGAACCTGCCCGAGGCCCCGGGTGCCGACGGCGGGCCGGTGTGAACTCCGGCAACGGCCTAGGGCATCGTGCTTTGCCTCCCGAGGTATTTTCACGTTTCCAGATGTGGCAGCCTGGGCTGGTGTGGCGGTGGGGGGAGGGGCATGGGCAGCCTTGAACCCTGAGCCCAGCTCTGAGCCTGGGTCTCTTAAAGGGACCCCCTACGCCTCACAAAACACAAAAGGCACTGCTTGTGAGGTTCGCCCTATTCTCCGGAAGCCACGAAATTGTCACAGTTCACCGTGTGTTCTCCGGTTTGTCTCACCTGGATGGCTCTGTGCTAACGCAGTAGCCCGTCTCCCCTCCCTTCTCCCTCCCAGGGCCGAACAGTAACAGGAGTCGGGTGGGCGATGGCTGGGCTCCAGGCCAGGCACAGTGCACGCCCTGGTGACCTGAGCCGCCCAGAACAGCAGTGGGGGCGGGAGGGGGGCATAGTGGGCCCACCTCTGGGCTCACAATTCTGAGGTTCGAGCAAGCCACTTGCCCCTCGGGGCTTGGGCTCCTTGTCTGTGACGTGAAGGGTTTAGGATAGAGTGATCTCTGAGGTTCCTCTCGGCTAAAAATTTCTACCATTTACTATATTGATAAGACAATTACCAAACCCGGCTGATTGACAGCTTTGTCCGCTGGAGACGCCCACGCTTGTGTCAACAGGAAATGCACTGTCCCAGGCTGACACACCTGCAGACTCCCGTGTGTGTGTGTCTAGCTAGAACAATTCTACATTCGTCTAGATCCCGTGTCATCCGAGACATAGGAGGAATCGTCACGCCTAGCATGAGTGTCATTTGGTTCGACTTTTCAAGAAATGCTGGACAGGATGGAAAGTGGAAAATAAGCAGTGAGTTTACCAATGGCCTGTGGAGCCCAGAAAGAGCGGTTTCTGCCGCCAGCCCTCACCTCTCCTGGCTGTCACTGCTCCGTTTTCTGTTCCTTCGTGGCCCTTCTCACTCCTGGCAATAATTTATCCGTTCACTGGTTTTCTACGGTTCATCCGCCAACCGCCGTGTGCCTTACCGCCTTCTCTCTCTATGTCCCACCGTGCATCCAGGCACAGGGCTTGTCACAGAGGAGGCGTTCGATGAACATGGATTATATAAAGGATGAAGTAGAAGGCTACTGGTGAAAAATCCAAAATGTAGCCCAAACCACCTGGGCTCTCATCCTGGTTCGTTACTCACCAGCTGAGTGACCTTGAACATACACCCTTATCACCCTGAACCCAAGTGTCCTCAGAGATCATGGTGAGGGGAAAGAATACGCAGTCTGCCTGCTTTACGACGTGGGAGAAGATGATGAGGGTTACACGGTTCGTCAGAGAACCCTCGTGGCCTTTCTGCGGCGGCCTGCTAGGTCACAGTGTGGACACCGGCCAGGTCACGCCAAGCCTCCACCGGACATCGTGCCAATCTCCAAAGGGGACCTAAAATTTTGAGTCTGGTTTCCATTTAATTTTAAATGCACGCTGGGTGTCAGCTGGCAGAAGTCCAGACTGTGAGCTACTGACAACCCAAGGAAGTCTGGACACTTGGAATCCGGCTGTGGCTCTGCGGACGCAGGCCTGAGGGAGGACCACCGGGCTGGACAGGACAGCGGGCGCGGAGCGGGTCCCTCTGGTGCTCGCATTTATAACGCCCTCGTCTCTGCGTAAGGACGTGGCTTATGGGTTCTGAGTCACAGTTAGCCTTAAACCACCCCTGTCAGGGGTGGCCGCTCTCAACCAGCCCGCAGGGAGCGAGCATTGGCCACGCGTTACCGCACCGCTTGGTGGGCACAGAGCCGCCGGACACGTGGCCCTGAGTCTGTCACCTCTCCAGGGCTTCCCAGACTGGAGCGGAGTCCAGGCAAAGCCTTTCGACAGGGAGCCTGCACCGCAGCCTCCGTGAGACCGAGGCCCGGTTCGAGGAGGGAGCGCACAGAGAGGAACACCTCACCTTGGCTGCACAGGAGCCCCGCGCCCCAGAGGACGACGAGGAACGTGGGGTACGCGTCCACGCAGTTCTGGCTGTGAGATAAATAAAAACGGAGACGAGACGTCAGCCACGGTTTTACCGCAGCGTCGTCGGCGACCCCCCCGAAACCCCCTACGCGTAAGCACAAACCCGCTCAGGACCCCACGCACGCCGGCCCCCAGACCCACGGCACCGGCCACCGCGTGGGACACGGGCAGCCGGACCACGGCCCAGAAGGGACGCAGGCTCAGAACCCATTTCCTCTCCTCTGCGGAGAAGCCCGGCGGAGGCCCAGAGCTCCTGCCTGCAGCCGTGCCGGGCGCTTCGGGGACCTAGCGTGGGACATCAGATAGCAGGGCTGCGGTGGCAGGCGGGTGGCTTCTCAGGAGCAGAGCTGGTTGGCTCCTCAGGGGCCGGGCGGGGAGGTGACAGCCTGACCAGCTCTGCTGCTTCCTCATTGCCATAAAAGAAAGGCGATGTAACGTCTCACGAGGGACGGTGGGATTCCGCCCGGGGCCCCCCGCCTGCCGAGGCCCGTGCAGGACACAGCGTGACACTGAGGAGGCGGGAGAGGCTTCCCTCGCCCATGTGTGCAAGGCGCTGAGTCCACAGCGGCCTCGATGGCGCCCCTGGTCACACGCTGTCCTTACAGCTGCCCCATGCCGTGTCCAGAGGGGCCCTCGCCTGTCCCCCTGCATGTGGCCGATGGCACCTTACACGAGTTCCCTGCCCTCCTCTGAGTGGGTCGGTGTAAGTGGGTCGATCTGATGCTGAGGACCGAGACGCTGAGGCCCCCACAGTGACAGAATCCCCCCTGTGGGCGGTTCAGTGAGGGGTGCCTTTGAGATCAGAATGCAGGACAAGCCACACTGGAGCGCTGGGCATGGGGGATGGGACCGGGGACATGTGGTGGCGGAGACTGGGAAGTTAGCCTGGCAGAGCCCTACAAACGTGTCTGTGAGTGGCTCAGACTGTGTACACAGCAGTTTAGAAGCTGGGCGACAAACGGGGGCCAGTGAGGAAAAGGGGCACCCCCCCCGGCTCCCCCATGCCCGGGCCGCGTTTAAAGCAACTGACAAGTAGCTGAGTGGGGCAAAGGGCAGCCGAGAAAGCGTGTCGGGGACAGTCACGAAGGCCTGCATAGTGGAGAACCCTTGAAGCCACTTCGGTTCACAGGCGAGGTCGGTCCCCAGCGGGTGGCGCCTTCTCCCTGGCCATTACCACGGAGCCCCCAGCCCTCAGGGGACTCCTGGCCCTGTGTCTGAGCTGTTGCTGATACTCTAAAACTCCGTCCTGTGGGGGCCACGACTCCTCCCTCGGAAGCGTCCCTGGGGACGTCAGCCACCTCCGAGCCGAGCCTAAGGCCCATCAGCAGCTCACAGCCGAAGACCCCCATTCCGACAGGCCTGGGGGCACAGGCACAGAGGGGCAGGGGACACACCGGTGGTGGAGCCTCTATTTAAATGCTTTCTGCATGGAGGGAAGATGAAGGTTCGCATGACGTCCACCGGCACCCTCGTCCCGAGCGGCATTAGGAAGTGGACGGTGTCACCCTCAGACTGCCAGCAAGGGGACCTCAGGGGCGACGAGGGCCAGGCTGCTGCTGGGTTTCAGGAGCGAGGGGGGTGTGGGGGTCCCACCCCTTCCGCTGGGTCCTCTTCCTCTAGCACTGGCACTTGCTAAGATGGTGACGGGGTGTCCAGCAGCTCCTGGGAACCCGCCCCCCACATCCTGGAGGCTGGTCCGGACGGACACGCGTCACTAGGCAGGGAGGCCCCTGTGCCCGCCCCGTCGACCAGCAGGCGCAGGGTTTGGACTCACTTGGCAGTGTAGACCCGCTCGAAGGCCAGCGTTCCTGTCCTCTGGAAGCTGCGCCCAGACTGCGTCCTGCTTTCGTGCTCCACCTTGTGGGCGAAGAACCCTGGCGGGGAGAGGTTTGCGTTTGGGGTGCGCCCGGCACGCTCGTGAGCCTGCCGCCCCGCATGAAATGTTCCGTGTTTCCTCGACCTGGCCTCAGACGGCCCGAAATGTCGGCCAAAACTGACTCAGCAGCTGCTCTCCATCCAACCGCTGTGCGGGTGCGACTCTGAGCGAGACACAGCCCCCCCTTCATGCTCCGACAGTCGAGGAAGCAGATGCATGAGGGAAGTGGACTCCACCTCCCCCACAGTGACACACGCCCGGAGGAGATGGAGCGAGAACACGGCGCCCCCCCAGGGCCCGGGGAGTTCAGTGCTCGGGTCCCAGAGGTGTCCCAGAGGTGGGAGCACCAAGGATAGCACCTGAGGAACTGGTAGGAATTGGCCGGCAGATGCGGGGGGAACAGGGGACAGCAGGGGAGAACCCTCCTCTTAGGGGGGACGGAATATGCAAAGGTCCAGAGACAAGTCCCTGGTTCAGTGAGTCCTGCTTCCAATGGGGAGTGGGGAGCAGAACCCCAAGAACTACAATGCTGCCAGAGTGGTAGGTAGTGAGTTGTCCTTTCAACGACACTCAGCCACTGTCATGCTCAGACCCTTAGCTTAGATCCGAGGAGCAACACACACACACACACACACACACACACACACACACACACACGGAGCCTTGGCCGCCTGGGAACTTACGTCCTGGCAAGGATGGGGACAGACGACACACAGCAAACAAAACGCATCAGAGCAGGTGCACACGGGCCGAGCGGGGAACGCGGCCGGCCAGGGAGTGCCCAGCAGAGCGGACAGAGCGAGTGAGCGAGCGAGCGAGGCGGGAAGACGGCCTGAGACCCGACACGCGGCCCCCGGGTGCGCCCGTGAGACCGTGACCTTGGCGAGAGCCAGGTTAGGACGTTCGGAATTGGCTTCCGTCTGGAGAAAAACAGGGAGTTATGGACGGGTGTAGGCTGAGGGACGGCACGGTCGGAAAGTCACCGTGTTTAGCGCGGGGACGAAGGTGCAGAGGAATGAGCCCAGGACGGGGGAAGATGGCAGGGAGCTGACGAGGGTCACAGCTGCGGACCCTAAGAGGTGCTGCCTCCAAGCAGACAGCGCCCGGCCGGCTGGTCTACAGATGGGGTGCCGGGCTGCAAATGAACCCCCTCCCTTCCGATCCTTTGTGAGATTCTCGGGGACGTGCCACAGGATTCCTCTTCGTCAACTCCGTATTCACCTCTTCGGAAGGCGTGGAAAAGGCCTCTTACCCATCGCGTACGTGACTAAAGGCCTTCCATGCTGTCCCTCACGGGAACGGCCCGGCTTGTGGGCAGGGGACCCACGCTAGGCATGAGGCGTTAATTCTCTGCCAGGCCTCGCGCCAACTCCGTGACGGGGGCGGAGTTGTCCCCACCCCGTAGACGAGGACGCTGCGGCTCAGGGAGGCCACGTAACCGCGTCGGCATCACGCCGTGAGGCGCGGACGCCGCTGGCACCAGGGGCAGTGCCCTCACTCACACTGCGACACCCGCTGCCCGCTTTTCACCGGCCACACAGGGCTTGAGGGCACGCCTGAGCCCCGGAAGCCTCCCCAGAACTCTGAGCATAGTCTCTCAAGAACCCGGAGTGACGTCCCGGTCTCCGAGCTCATGCCCCGAGGGAGTGTCAGGACGGCCACACTTCTCTGCGTCAGCCCCTCGCTCAGAGGACAAACCCTTTCCTCTCTTCCAGGCGGGCCCTCTGCCTGTGACCTTGACCCTGTTCCTGCCACCTCTTCAGGGCTCTGCTTCATTGGTGTGTCCCCCATTTCCTGAACCTCCAGTCTCTTTTTTTTTCTCCTCTTTACCCCAGAAACACACCCAGATCTTTCTCGCCCCGAAAACAAGACAAAAACAAGCCTGTCTCAGTCCGATCCTCCACTCTCCTTCCTTCTAAGCTACACTTGGAAGAGTTGGGCTGGCCTTGCCCACGCCCCAAGCCCCTCACGCTCACCCCCTTGTCATCGCCCAGCAGGCTGCAGACACTGCGTGCACAAGGACCACTCACACGCGCCCCTTGGCTAACAGCTAACATTAGGCCAAACCAGAGAACATGAGGGGTGGGGCCAGAGACGCAGAGAGAGAAGGCTGACCGCTCGCTGGGTGCTGCCAGGGCCTTCCCGACTTCATGTCACACAAGGCCTCCCGGCGGAGGAAAGCCAGGGTCGGAGACGCCAGACAACCTCTTCAGAGTCGCATGAAAGAGATCACGAGATCTCGGTGAGCCGCGAAGTTAGTCTGAGCGGGTAGCGATATGGGTCCTCAAAGGGACGTGTCGCACGTGGATCGTTTTCGTGGAATTGTCTGGACGTCGGGAACATGGGGGACGCCCGAATCTGCAGTTTCGGAAGAACCCGGCGAGATGGGCGGGTCACCCCAGGGACCAGGGACTCTGGAAGCCAAGCCATGTGAGAAACGATATGGAGGAGAAGATGGGTCACCGCTGACTTCGTGAAGGCAGAAGCGGCAGCACAGTCTGAGCCTTTCCGGAGAACAGAGCCGTGACCGGGAGGCAGAAGCACGGGGCAGGTTTCCGCTCAGCGTTAGGAAGGACCTTCCGAGCAGCGGGCACGCCGTGCACACGGCTGCGCTTCGGAGAGGGTTTGCATCCTGGCGTCACCACTCCCGGCTTGAGGAACCCCAACCAACGGTCCAGCCTCCCCGAACCCCACTCTGCTTAACTGTAAAACAGGAGTAACAAGAGGATCTGTTTCCAAGGGGGCAGGGACGAAACGAGACAGGGTCACGTCCAGCAGGAAGCGCTGTGCTGGACGTGAGCAAACACTCCTGGACCCTGACCGCCGTCAGGGCACGCTCGGTGGGTCGCGAGCCCCCCGCCAGCGGGGTGTCCGGCAGGAGCCACTGAGGACGGTGTAAAGACTTTTGCAACAGAGAGCGTCATGGCTCAGGAGCTGGCGCCTAGGGCCGGTCACGCCCGGGTTGGGGTGTGTGACCTTCCAACAACGGTGCTGCCGAGACTCGCTGTGTGTGTGTGTCAAGCAGGTGTACCAGGGGTGTCAAAGAAAGGCGGGTGCTCCTGCCAGCTCTCCTACCCTCCCCATCACAGTCCACAGACCCCGAAGACCACAGGGCATTGTGTCCCCCGACTTGGCTTTGCAGCAAGAAGGCAGCTGAGGCGGTGGCCACCCAGCCCCTCAAGAACCAAGCTCACGCGTGTACGAGAGCACAGAGCCCCGGGGGCCACACGGATGGACGTGACTGGACCTGGCTAGGGACAAAGACGAAGTGTGCAGTGCCTGGCAACAGCATGTAAATATTTTTAAAAACTAACAGGAAGGGAGAGGAATGACATGGGGGGGGCGGGGGGGGAGGAAAGCACCATCTTTGCATGTTTTCCCGAGTCTGTAAGGTGGGTCTGTGGCTGAGGTTGATTAGAATTGCAAAGATGCCTCTGGACACACATTCAGACCTTTGTCTTTACCTAAAGCTCACTTGAAAACGAGCCGAGGTGCCTGCCCCAGGTCCCTGGGGATTTTCTTACTTCCTACGCGACCTGTTTAACGGGGGACAGCGGGAGCCCAGGGCTGCGTCTCAGAGAGCAGCACAGCTCGTCCTAAGCCACCCACCGAGGGGTTCAGAAGAGCAACCGGTCCCTTCCCCAGGCTGGAACAGTGCCGTGAGGTCACTCTGCCCCCATGTGGCTGGAACAGCTCAGAGGGGACTGGGGAGGGACAGAGGCTGTGACGGGGGCCAGTGTGGGGTCTGCCCAGCATGAAAAAGCCTCCCGCCCAAAACAGAAGCTCCGTGCTTGTCCACACGTGTGTCCCCCACCAGGAAGCCCGCACCCCACTGGTCAGCTGGCAAAACCCTGTGAGCGAGGACACTACTGTCTTCTTCTGCCTTAAATGGCCTTTAGACATTTGGCCATCTAAATCCGCCCCTCCCCCATACCAACGGACTCCTTAACCCCACCTGCCCAAAATAACTGAAGTGTCCGCATCCAGCTCAAGTCTGCTCACGGTTTGCTAGGTCACCACGGAAAAGGCCAGCACCCGCCTGACAGCCCAGGGCCGGTCCTGGTGCCTCTCCCTTAGGAGAGATGAAGAGGCTTGTCACAGCAGGAGACACCGCAGCTCCCCCGGGCCACCACCAGCTCTGAACTGAGAGGGAGCAGCTCAGAGCCAACCTCCCAGTCGAGCTCAGCCCTATCCGCCCAGGCGAGTGTGAGGGCACCAGCTTCCGGCCCCGACACCCGACAGCTGCGTTGGTGGGTTCACGGGGAAGGGCGGAGGGGAGACCCCGCGGAGTTTAGCTAGCACTGCCCAACCCCCGCCCACGTCACAGCCTCCACAGAGAGGTCATCGCAGACTTCTGCTCACCTTCCCCCACTGCCCTTCCCTCCCTGGGGGCTGGGACTGTAGCTACCTGTCCACTGCTGCACCCCATGCACCGGCCACTGCCTGGCACACAGCCGGGTCCCTGTAGGTGTGTGCAGGTGTAATGAGTGAACATCTCGCACAAACGGAGGGGCCCCGGGCACGGGGCCCGTGTGGAAGTGGCCGTCCAAGTGCTCCATGTTCCCTCTGGAGCCACCCCGCTCCCCCACTGCCACTGCGTGCGATCTAGTACAAAAACGTCGGGGTCAGGAAATCACCAAGTCGTCGCCCCCAGGACACAAGCGCGGGGTGTGCGAAGCTGGGGCTCCGATGCATGGGGGGCCACGGAGAAGCCGTGCTCTGTGCCCGGAAGGCTAATCACCAGCCTCGGTCCACACTTGAGTTGGGGGGGAAATCAGAAGATCCCAGGTTGGTTAAACACTTAAGTTCCCAGAGCGTGATGGGAATTGCCATGAAGCGACACAGCCGCCCTTAGTAAGGGCTCCCGTTTGCTCCATCTTCATATACTACAGGACGCAAAGCCACAGGAGCTACTTAGAAAAGAGTCTGACGTAGCCCTCGCCCGGAGCCTCCAGGAGAAGGTCCCACACGGTCCTACACGTTCGGGTCTGGGTATCCTGCTAGGTTCATGGAGATGCAAACCCAAACAAGACAAACTTCTCTCTCTCTCTCTCCCTCTCTTTACGTAAATAAATCATACATATGAAAAAAATGCTTCGAAAATTATACAGTGCTATAGAACAAGAAAACATCACAAAGAACATGTTGCTTCAAAAGAAAGAAAGCAGTACTACAGGGGAGAGAGTGATAAGGAGGTTTCCCTTTCACGCTCCTGAAATTCATTTTTTTTTAGCCTACGCCTGACAGGTAACTTCAGATGCCCTGAGGTCGCCCCCACCGCACGCGTAAAGCCCAGAGTCTGAGTGAACACACATCCACTTTCTCTTCCCTGGCTTCGAGCCCTCCTGTTCGGCGACATTGATTAAATGTTGGAATGCTGACTGCCAGCACTTCCGGCCCTTCCGTGGGGGCTTTTGGGACGCCTCCAGGTCACTGTCCCAGCACGGCCAATGGGATTAGTGGTCCTGTTCAACTGGTAGACCCTGAGTCCATGCAGAGATGCACACACCTCTACACATTCAAGTAAGAAGAAACACACATAAAGCAGGTGTGTGTGCACGTACACACACACACACACACACACACACATGCAAATCTGTGCAAGTCTGGCTCTCAGACGACTAGCCAACAAAAACGCCCCCGTGCTACCCCCAAAGGCGGGGGGGCCCCCTTACCGTTCTGGACCACGCTGATGAGGGTGACGATGACCAACAGGACGATATTGCCCAGGGTCTCTTGGTCCATGTTGGTGGCTTCGGGCTCCTCAGCGAGGACTGCTTGGTGGCACCCAGGCCCGCACTGTGCAGGAAGGGGAAGTGGGGGCCAGCTCTCTGCCTTTCATCATGAGAATTTCTGAAGGGCCCAGCACGGTTACAGTGCCGCCTGGTTCTTCCTTTTTTTTTTTTTCAGTTAGCCGCCAATGTGCTCCGGCTCAGTGTGACCTGCCAGGGCTGGGCAGAGGAGCAGGAAGAAAAGAAAAAATAAAACTTGCTTTTTATTTGCAGAACACCCAAAAGATCTGTTCCCGAGTACTATCGTTCTTCCCCAGAATTCCTGGGGGAATTCTGCAAGGAATAACAAACAGGTGGCAGACTCCCCAGGGGCAGCCACGTAATAAGGCCTGGGTGAATGAATGAATGAATGAATGAGGAGGAAGAGGCTCAGCTGATGTCTCCACTTCTACAAAACCAAAGCAACAAGAGAATTAAAACTCAACCAAAGAATTAAGAAAAGTGGCAGAAACGGGGTTGCAGAGGACTCCTACAAAAAAAAAAAACCTTCCCAAGGGGAAGCGTTGAACACTGAGGCTGGCTTCCCTAGCTCATTGTGGGGACTCCCTCCCCCGGGGAGAGAGAAAGAAGGTGTGACGGTGAACTTGCTGGGAGGGGTGGCAGGTGGCCTGGCGTTTGATAGCACAGCTTTCTCTGTGGTAAATGGCGACCCTCGGCAAGTGACACAGAAAATCCAAGGTTCCTGCAATCTTCGGTCGTCCTTAAAGAAAAGAAAGGAAAACGGATACATTTCACAGGAAACAACATTCCCCCGGGCGCCTGTCGGTAAAGGTGACTGAGCAGAACCCGCCCCACAGCCACAAGGCCACGGGCAGCCCCCGCTCCCCGCCCCCGCGCCCGCACCAGCGCCTGCGTTGGTGCATGGGCTGCGCTTCTCTGTGTGACAGGTTAGTTAGACAAATGTGCCGGGCGTAGGGAAGAATAATTAGCACATTCATTAATTAGAGTGCAGTTTGCAATTTCGCCGTGAAGGACAACCATTTGTCAACAGAGATCAGGACAGCTGGGGCCAAGCGGGAACTCGGGGGGGGGCAGAATTGCAGAAGGCACTGACCAGATGCTATTTGGAACAGGGACGCTGCTCGTGCACTTGGCTTCCACGTGCCTCCATCGCCATGGCAACACGGGGCCACTTCGTCGCTGTCAGGCAAAACACCCACCTATCTCCCTTCTCACCTCGGTGCGGTGCGTGTGGCCGCCTCACGACATCTCTGCCCTTCACGAGGCACTCATGGGGGCAGGACCCCCTTACACAAAGAGTTGGGAGTGGGGTTGGGGACGCAGAACGCCCCTGAGCTGGGGCAGCGACACCAGAAGGGACATAGAGAGGTAGCCTCGGACTCCAGGCACAAACCGTAGATGGTCCCAGAGCAGTTCCTTTTGTTCCAATCAATCGAAAGAATAGTCAGGTCGATACGGATCCGAAGGATCCGTGATGTGAACGAAGGCTCGGCCACGGTCTTCGAGCTGTCGCTCACACATGGGTAGCCTCTGGGAGAACTCAAGCAGCCGCGTTGAAGGCTCCAGTCTCCTCCCCCGGCCACAGTCCATGGCCTTTCTTTACACGAGCAGCCCATGGTTCTGAACCGAGTTTAACTAAGCAGAGATGAGCTCTCCTGCTATTATATAGCAAGGACACTGAGGGAGAGTGAGTTTGCCGGAACCTCAACTCTGTCGGTTAAATTCTACACGAGCTTGGAGCCCTGAGCCTGGAGATTCACAAATCAAATGACGTTTACAGATGTGGCCTTCCTGACCTAGAATCTCAAGCTAGAAGCCGATAACATGGAGATGAGAGACAGAGAGGAGCAGAGGCCCACAGACATTTGCACAGACTGCAGGAAACCACTATGGTACCAGAAAGCCTCTTCCCTCGCCCACCGCAAAAACGCACCACACAGTGTGTTGTTACGAGTTTGCAGAGAATGAAGTGAGTCACCCACGAGTGCAGGAAACACCATGCTGTGTGTGGCGAAGGTCAATATAGGTTCCTTTGCCCGAGTATCAGCTAGATCTGTCTTACAGATTATCTAAGGAGAGGAGGCTGGTGATGGCCTGACTTGGGAACGTGCGGGTCCAACGGGATTAGAAATCGTGCTGCTCATATGTGCTTAGCTGATTTTTGACAAATTAATTGATGATGAGAAAATTAATAAGAAAAGGAAAGTCTTTTTAGCAAAGGCTGCTAGAACAGCTATCAGTGGGGGGGTGGGGGGGATGGGGAGGGTTTGGGAGGACGAACCTTGACCTACCCCAGAACCACAAGAAATGTAAATAGAAATGAGTCTCGAACAAATATATAAAAACTAAAACTATAAAGCTTCTAGAGGAAGGTATAAGAGAAAGACTCTATGACCATAAGGAAGGCAAAGGTTTTTAGACAGACACAAGTGTGAGTTATGTAAGGGGAAAAAAAATCAATAAATTAGACTTCATCAAAATTTAAAACTTCTGCACTTTAAATGACACCATTAAGAAAATAAAAAGGCAAGCCACAAACAGGGAGCAAATGCTTGTAATACATAAATCTGACAGAGGACTTCTATCCAGGAGATACAAAGAACTTATTTCCAGTCAATGATAAGGAGATAACCACATTTTAAAAATGGGTAAATGATTTAAACGGATGTTTTGCAGAAGAAGACATACAAATGGCCGACGAAGGCATGAAAAGCTGATGGACATCATCGGTCATCAGGGGAAGGCAGATTAAAACCACGACGAAGTCCGCTGTGAACCTTGTAGCCAGGTCAGCAAGGGTGTGCAGTGAGCGGCACGCAATCCATTGCTGGCGAGGATGAGAGACGGTAAATGAAAACGTGGCAAAATGTAGATAAAAACATTTTGGAAAACGTTTGGCGGTTTCTTAAAAGGCTGAACGCACACGGACGATATAACAAAACAGAAGTCAATTTCCAAAGAAAAGACAATGGCAAAATCATGCTTCCATCTAGCAGAATGAAACTTTCATAAAGCAGAAAATGCACTAACCCTCTCCTCCCACCCCCCAAAAAAGGGTATAAATCTCTTTATTCATCTTTGTTCGTCGTTCTTTCTGCTTCTGAGTCACCTTGCCCTTTTGAGAGCTGGCAACTTAAATGCCGAGATAAGGTTAACTACCATCAATATATATTATGTTATATTGTAGGGACTTAAACAGAGGAATAGAAAAAACGTTTAACATATATACAGTTATACTCACATCAAGGTAAAGAAGAAATATCAACTCTGACGGCCCTCATTTCTACAACTGGTCATCAGCAAGAACCTCGGAGGGTCAGGCTCCCGCCTGGGAAAGTAAGCCAGGCCTGTATTCCTGGGGGGCACGGACCGTCATCGGTCCCGAAGGCACTGGATTGTTGCCATTTTCCATGGACACTAATCACGGGACACGGGAGCATGAAGTCCTCACCCGAATGCATAGCAGCGGGCCAGTTCCCCCTTTATAACCAGCACGGATCACTCCAGAGGAGAAAGGACCGCCCCCCTTCCTCGCTGTTGGCTCGCTGGCCCGAGGAGATGGCCCTCAGCTTTCGGTTTAACGGAGCTATGGCTGTAGAGTCTCTGGCGGAAGCATTCCCCCCACAGGGGTTAAGATCTCTAAACGGGCAGAGCCCAGGGTTACAGAGACGAGGACTCCGGGGTGGCACTCCCGTTTTCACCCGGTGACTCCTGGACCCACGAGCCCTGCGAGGTGCTGCCAGCCAGCTGCTGTTATAACTGAGCCTGGAAAAGTAAGTCTATGCCACAGTTCTAAATGGGCCAGCTGCTTCCCTGTAAGACCGGCGAAGTTCGTGGTCACGAAGCCATCATCGTATTTCCTTCGCTGTAAAATTACCTTCGACCAGAAGCAGTGGTGGCTAGAGTTCCATGACAATAGCATCCAGCCCAGGGATGATGGGCTGCGCAAAAGCCTTGCGGTCAAGAAAGGCAAGTCCGCATCTGGAGCAAGTGTCTATTCCAGTGAAGACAATGCAGTGTCCCTCCCATGATAAAAGCAGTCCATGTGGCCTCCTTGCCACCTCCCCTCATCCAGGGAGTGGTGCCACATCCATGCAGGTGTCCACGCAGGGCAGGCCCAGCACTCAGCAGTGACTAGAGCCGAACTGGTCTTGATGAGTAGAAATCCACGTTGCTTTGTCATTATAGAACCCTGCCCCCACGACCTCTGGATGTGGAAGCCCACTGGGCCAGAAGGGGGGAAGCTGGAAAAAGAAGATCATGGTGCCACCTAGCGGGACCATCTTGCCCACCTGGCTATCAGGTGCCTGCTCTGCGGCAGTCACCTTTATAAGCGCCCATATGGGATACGTAGCCTCACATTTTCTGTGCATTCAGAGAAATCGATCCATATGCCTCTTCGCCAGACCTCCTGCCATCAGCTTTCCAAGCACGTCCAAGTTCCTGACAATCCAACCAGACCATTGGCCGCTGTCCATGAGTTAGCTCAGGTTCGTATTTATGGCCATTTTTTCACTGTCCTGCATTCGTTCACTGGGTCAGTGTCCTTTACCACTGTCCCAGGGCCCCCCCAGAGTGAGGCTATCATCTGCAGCTACCCACTTGGGGCGGTACTAGCATACTGTGCAGACACCTGTAGACTACACCTAGATTTTTTTCTTTTTCGGTCAGCCACTCATCGGTCATCCTCATGAGGCCGTAGATTCTGACTGAAGGGAGCTCTCACCTCGGTGATGGTGACATATATACATATGCCCCTTCCACGTGCTGATGGGATGCTGCTGCGTGAACTCAAGTTCCTGCCTTGGGTCAGGTGACAATCCGTTCATAATGGACAGCTCAGGCCACGAGACAACTTGATGGCCCACGCTGAAGCGTTCGGTGTTTATTACCAATAGCAACTCAGGTGTTTCTTGAAAAAAAAATAGTTATCTTCAGAGGGTAATATAGCTTTGCTCCAAAATCCTAAGGCCCTAAACTACTCCGGGACCCACCTACAGAGCTGCCTGAGGCCGCAAATGGCACCCCTGTCCACCACTGACGCTGCAAGCACCACCCGTCTGCTGAGTCTCAAGGCACATGTGATAGAGCAGCTCGCGCAGCAGCCTGACTTTGTATGCAAGGCCTTGTCTCGCTCTGGGTCTCACTCAAAACTGGCAGTTTTTTAGGTTATTCAATGAGTGGGTTGGACTAGCAACGGACTAGTTGCCTCTGAGGTTCGCATAGATCTGGCTGCATCATGACTTTCTCGGTGGGAGGAAGGGCCAGACGTAACACTTGTCCTTCACCTTGGAGGGAACACTGCACACAGCTCTGACCGCCAGGCCCCTGAGAGGCCCCAAAAGCTTCATGGAGCACAGATCCTCCACGCGTGAACACAAAGGCCTGTATTGTGGCGCTTGTAGCAGCTTTATTTAAAACAGCCCAAGCAGGAAACAACCCAGATGTCCATCAGCCAGCAGGTAAGTGGAATAATCAAATCGTGGCGTATTCGCACAATGGAATTATTCAGCGATGATACAAAGCAAACCACTGACACCCACGAGGCAGGCGAATCTCGAGGCCATCGGGCTGGGCGGAGGCAGACGGGCGTGGAGGAGCATGAAACCCGCAGTCTGTAGGGACGGAAAGCAGACGGTGTCAGCCTGGAGTGAGGCTGGGGGTGGAGCGACCAGGGAGGGGCCCTAGGGAACCGTTCGGGGGTCATGGAAGTGTTCTGTACCTTGATTTCAGTGAAGGTGACACGGACACACCCATTTGTCAAAACCCGTCAAAGTGTGCACTTAAAATGCTGCAATTCATTGTATGTAAATTGTGCCTCAGTAAAATCGATATTAAAAGAGCATTTTTTAAAAAATTTCAGCTTTAGAAGCTCAGTAATGTTTTTTCACTCAGGGGTTAAAGTGAGTTGCATAGAAATATAGAATCACTTTATTTGATAAACGTTCAACAAAGGAATGTATATTAACTGAATTATGGTCTGTATGGATTAGAGGATCTTCTGGCTTTGCATTTCAAATAGGTTAGAAGTATCAGGTGGCAGAAAACCCCATGATTCATTTTTCCTGCACGAACCAGCAATGCTGCCAGAAGATCAAGCCCAGAACACCAGTGTCATATTACACACCCCTTGTTCTGCCCGTTTGCTTTGGCCTCTGTTTTAAGTCGTTAGGGGGTCTGATCACCTATCTGAGTCTACGGTCAGAGACCAGGGACTGGCCCCAAAAACAAATAGATTTCACTTCTTAAAAAAAAAAAAAAAATCAATGAACTAGCTGTAAATTGTTCTAGGTCTCAGATCCTCTATCTTTAGCCAGAAGCCAACCAACTGTGAGATTGGATTACCTGCTCCATCCCCGAAGAAAACCAATGACAAAGAAATAAAGCATCTAGAAGCTAAAGGAAGGTAGGACAGACAAATTAGCTCAAAGAAGAAGCAAATCAGTGAACAGACAGGAGTTTGCCTTATTCTGTTAGGAGTCGGTCAGAAAAGACTTCACAGAAGCATGTAAGTCATCCCAAGAAGAGTCTGAGGAGCAGCTACCCCAAGTGAAGAGAGATTGAGATGGTTCTGCTCGGGCCTGGCCGCTGGGGTGCTGGGAGAGGACACACTGGCACAAGAACTCCCCCCGAGAACAGGTGGTGAGGGCTAATGCCTTCTGAGGGCTCGCCTTTAGCCCAGGTGGGTGCCGAACATTCTGGGTGCATTGTCTGATTTAGCTCCCTTTACCAAGTATCACTGAGGCTCATGATCACTTGCTCAAGATTCAGGCTGGTCAGTGACAGGACTTAAAGAAAGAACTGAGCTCTCTTTTGGGTCTAGTTTCCACTTTTTATGGTCTCTGCCGCAGGCTCTGGTCCTCTCCTAAATTCTCAGTTGCCTCTTATAAAATATGGACACTTTCAATTAGGGACACTTTCTCAGCAAACTAAGAAATTGGAAGAAATGCCATCCACTTAATAAGGAACATCCATGAAAAGCCTACAAGCGACATCACATTTAATGGTGAGAAACTAGAAGCTTTCTTGCTAAGGAATGACACACCACTCCTTTCAAATCGTACTGGAAATCCTAGTGAATGCAGCAAGACTAGAAATAAAATGACAGATATATAGATTGGGAAGAAAGAAATAAAACTATCTTTGTCCGTTGAGGATATCAT
This sequence comes from Pteropus medius, assembly GCF_902729225.1. NCBI lineage: Eukaryota > Metazoa > Chordata > Mammalia > Chiroptera > Pteropodidae > Pteropus > Pteropus medius. The sequence continues at coordinate 962,910 of NW_024340693.1, forward strand.
GGTTGTCTATGTAGAAAATCTGAAAGAATCAACCCAAAAAACAAACAAAAACAACTTGGAACTAACAATGATTATTGCCAGGTGGCAGGAACAAGGTCAAATCGATATACAGAGTCAATCTCCTTCTTACATACCAGCAATAAGTGAGTGGAATTTGAAATTAAAAACATGATGCCAGTTACATTAGCAGCTCCATCATAAAATATTTAGGCATAAATCTAACAAAATATGTATAAGATTTATCTGAGAAAAACTACAAAACTCTGATGAACGAGATAAAAGGGTAAGTCGACAAATGAAGAAATCGTTCATGTTTATGGATACGAAGACTCAGTATTCCCAGGATGTCAATTCTTCCCAACCTGAACTATAGATTCGGTGCAATCCCAAGGAAAATCCTACCCAGTTATGTTGTGGGTGTCGACAAATTAAATTCTAAAACTCATCCGGAGAGCCAATAAACCCACGAGAGCCAACTCGATATTGAGGGAGAAAAACAAAGTCAGAGAACTACAACCACGTGGCTTCAAGACTCACTATAAAGCTACAGTAATCGGGACAGTGTCTATCATTTGGGAAAAGACAAGACAAATAGATCAATGGAACGGAATAGAGAGCCCAGAAATTGACCCACGTAAATAATAGCCACCTGATCTTTGACAAACGAACAAAGGCGAGACACTGAAGAGAAGACCAAAATCTCCAGAAACGGTGCTGGAATGAACAACTGGACATCCACATGCAAAAAAAAAAATACTAGACACAGACGTTATAAACCTCATAAAAATGATCAACACATGAGTCTCTTTGTATCTTCTGCTTCCGCAGTGAGTCAGTGGATCTAAAACAAATCATTATCTGAAAGGATCTTCAACAGAGAGACCGTTTTGGGACATGTGTGGTGAGTAGAGTCTCAAGTCACTTGTTAGAAAGTGATCCAGGATCTCCAACTGACCTATTAAAGGAATAATCGAATCGTCGTGGAATTAGATACAGTCCCCGGAACCCGGACAGTCCTCTAGAGGATCAGATAGATGACAGCTAGGCCGGCGGACGAAACGGGACATATCCTCTGCCTCCTCGCATCTGTGCGTTCATTCAAAAAATACGTATTGAGCATAGATACCGCTGGTTTGGTACTGAGCAAAGTAGACCCAGAACTTAGGATTAAGTTCATTTGCATATAAACAGAAAAACACACACACACACACACACAAAATAATGATGGCCTCACACGTAAAAGTTTATTTTCCTCTCCTGTAAAGGAACTCTGGCGGTAGGCAAACCGGGGCTGATGTGGCAGCTCCAGGGTCATCAAAGACCCAGGTGCCCTCCCTGTTTCTGCTCTACCATCGTCACGTGTGGCTCCCGGCTCACGGTCACGTGATCGCCCAAGGTGGCTTCTGGGGCTTCTGCTGCCTGCGCTTCCTTTTCGGAAGCAAGAAGGAGAGAGAGTACGAAGAGAAAAGAGGAACCACCCACTCCGAGAGCTTTCCTGGAAGCCCTACCCTACGAAGTTCAGTTTCTACCTCGCTGGCCAGAACGCGGTCACGCGGCTGTCCCCGGCTTCGGAAGAGACGAGGAAGGTGGTATTTCCGCCGGGCACGTTACTGCGCTGACGGAGTCCGGGATGCGGGGGCGTGGGCACCGGGAGGCAACTATTTCCCGTCTCGCTTACAGAGGACGTGGAGCATGTCTTCCCAGAGCAGGTGGCATCTAAGATGAGACTCGAAAGATGAGTAGATACCGGCTTGGCAAAGAGATGAGGGGAGAGGAAGTTACGGATTCTAAGATCCTGAGCAGGAGAAAGATCGCAATACAGCCGAGGAGCTGAAAAGGTTTCCGCTTTGCTGGAGACGAGATAGAAGAGGTGCTGGGGGGCAGGGGCTTTGCCGGTCCCACTGAGCCTGGGGATGAAGGGAGGCCACCGAGGATTCGAGGTGCAGGGGAGTCTGGAGACCGGGTTTGCATTTTAAGAGACCACTCTGGCTACGCAATGGAGAAGAGATTGGAGGGGCCGGCATGAAGACAGGGAGAGCAGTCGGGGGCCACTGTGGGGTCAGTGGACAAAAGTCGGTAGATTAGGTTGTTGCGGTAGCAGAGGCCCTGGCCAAGAGTTGGCGAATTCGAGGGCTGTTTATTGATTAGTCACCAAGAGCCTCAGGATGGGATGGGGGGAAGGCAGAGGAAGCAAGAGCAATTCTTGATCTCCGACGACTCGCCGGTGCCATTCCCTGAGACCCGTTCACTATCGTCATTGTCACAGCGCTTTTCAGGATCGCTCGGGTGTGTAGCTGAAGTTCCCAGGGCTTGGCGACCTGGCTGTTCTCGGTGAACGTCTGACAAGCGGCACAGCTCCCAAACCCTCCTGGCAATGCCACCGAGATGAGGCAGAGCAGACTGGCCGCACGTGTGTGTGTGTGTCAGGGATCTGCGCCCGTCCCCTGCGGATCAGCACGTGTGTCTGTCCAGCTGGCAGGAGGGAGGCGGCGGAGCAGACTCGACGAGGGGACAACAGAAGCACAAGCTTCATTTACCCTCAGATAAATGGCCATGGGGGGTGCCCAGCCCGAGATCAGGGGTTCAGCATCCACACTGAATGACAACCCCTATACTCAAAGAGCTGTCATGTCCACAGGCAGGTAGAGACGGATGGTAGAGAGGCCACTGTGTGCCCTGCAGGACACCCTCAGAGTGCGGGCACCCGGTCTCTCAGGGGTCAGCAGAGAGGAGAGAGAAAAGCGCCTTTGTTTGTTTTTCTGTCTTCCTTTTATTGACAGAAATTATGCAACAGGCAAGCAAATAGAGCGCTCGGATTAAATGACTGGGCATTCAAAGATTCAAGAGTTACATGTCCTCCCTGGCCGACGCAGCCTGACCACATGAGCAGAGCACTCAGAGCGATAACATGTTTTTGTTCCTGTTTTCCTTTTGAACAAACCAGCTGAAAACATCATTGTTTGTGGTGTTAAATGGATTTCATAACTAATACAGGATGTGGCTGAATTCGTATGACTGTGATCATTTTAATTGAATTTCCTGACTCCTACATGCTTAATTGTCGACTTTTAACACTGCATTAAACACGGGGTTCCAGCGTTATGAATCTGAAGTGCTCACACTCCTTTTTGACTGTGATCATCTTCTGCTTATCATTCCTGAAAGTTGCATTAAATCTATTTAAAAGATACCCCAAGAGACCCTTCTCTGTTTACTGCAGTGGAGGGAAAACAGATGTTCTCACATATCTCGAGAGATGTTACAATTCACGTCGTATGTGAAGGCTGCTGCGAGCCACTTACAGATCTGTTTGGGTGGCCGGGGGGTTTGGGTAATCTATAACATTCGATAGTGTGTGATAGTATAAAATTAAGGGGCCATTTGCCTGAACGTAAGCTTCTGGAGAGAAGCCCACTAACACGTCCCAGAAGGAAACCCACGGGGAGCTTTGAGAAATGTCCCAGCCTCTGAACACACCCCGGTTAGACAGGCCCGCCCCTCAGCGTGAGGGCGGCTCTCCCCAGGCTCGGGGCTCGCCATAGAGCTGGGCAGCAGCTGGCGGGGGAGCAGGCAGGACCTGGTAGGACATGCTGCACCCCCAGGGCCCGCGAAGGTGCTTACCACCTCCGCTTTGGCCAGGGCCGTGTGGCGTGACCATGCTCACAGAGTCACAGAGAGATGGTTAGGAAAAAGCTGACGTATATCAGGTGTGACAAACGTTCCAGGCTCTATACCACATACCGGGTGCCCGCTGTCTCATTGAATGGGGACAAACGCCTGTCAATACTGCCGTTTTTACAGACTGGAGAGTGAGGCTCAGAGAGCCCAGTGTACCTGGCAGCGGTCACACAGCAAGTTCAAACATGGAACTCAGAGCCAGACCTATCCGACTCCAAAGCCAGCGAGACCTGGTTGTTCCATGGAAGTCCAGGGGGTTAGGCGACCTGTCCAAGGCCGCGGGTCAACCTGGAGGAGGATCACGGCCTTTGCACTCAAGGAAGGGGACAGTCCTCCCACAGCCTGTGTGTGTCACAGCCGTCGGGAACGAATCTGGCTATGCAGGTGCCCCTGCCTCCCCAGCTGAGGGTGGTCCCCGCAACCCCCCAGCCCAGAAGTGGCAGGAGAGAGAGAGCACAAAGGGGGGCCTGGCTTCTCCCGCCGAAGGGGCGGAAAGGGGCTCTGAGCTTCGCTCGGGTCTTTAGGGTCACACGCCCACCACCCGCCCGGAAGCTTATGTGTGCGAGGGGCGTGACCTGTGACTCGCACTGACGGATCCAAACTTTAGAAGTAACTGGGTTCAGAAGTAGGTGGGGCTGGGAGCATGTCCCGAGACCACCCAGCTCCCAGCACCACTTCCGGGAGCCCGAAAACTGCTGCGTGAGGCCGTGGGGCCCAGGCAGATCTGTAGGGGACGTGCAGAAAGTGTCCTCGACACACACGTGCGCGCGCGTGCACACACACACACACACACCTGTACTAGCACTCAGAGATAGCGACGGCATGAATGTTCCCCAAGGGGCCTAAAGACTCCAAATTCAGAGGTTTTCAGGCCGTCCCGTGCACGCCATGACGGCTGTGGTAACTGCCACACTTTTGTCTGTCGATGTCCCCAAATGCCCCGCTCACAGCGAAGGCAGATCTACATGGTTCTCCCGAACGGCCCAGACCGGTAAGGACACTGCCATGCCAGGGTGGGTGACGGGTGACGGGAGGGAAGCCAGGGACAGAGGTAGGGAAGGGGGAACGCAGAGGCACCCCACAGCTGGAGCCAGCTGCTTCTGCCAGGCTGTGACACCATCACCTCCACGTTCCCAGGTGAAGGGAAGTGACTTCTGTCCCTTTCTGGTGCCTCCCGCCTCCCCAGCTCCCCCAGGCCAGGAGGGGGTAGGTGCTATTCCTTCCCGTGGGGTCGGGGGGTAGTGGGGGGCGGGGGGCCGAGCTGCTGGTTTCCTCACTTCCTTGTTCCCTTGCACCTTGTGGGGAGGAAGTCTCACAGTCTCAGGTCTGTGGAAGGACAGCATTTTGTGTGGACACTTCCTCTTTCCCAACCTCGGCCACTCCACCGGGCCTGTCTCGCCACGCCCCTGTGGCCTGCCATCCCAGCCCCCGCATCTCCTCCCCTCCACCAGCACCAGCCCCCCCACTTCCCCACCCACCCCCACACACATCTGCAGAAGGTGTCCTTTCCTGTGTCTTAGGAAATCCAGCACCTCACATTTTGGTCAAATGCAAAATTAAGGACAGAAATGAAGGCGTGTGGGCTCCCGCCCCCCACGTGGCTGGAGCACAGCCAGCAGCAGGACCCACCCGTCCGCGGGCTGCCCCTGCCCATCTCCGTGTCTCTGTGGGTCGGCTTCTCCCTCCAAGTGGACCTGGGCTCCGGAGCTAGAGCGGGGAGGTGGGGGGGCGTCTCCTTTCAGTTCAGACCCTCCGGCGGTGAGATGGCCTCCGTCGTCATCCAGAGAAGCCACCCTGTCCAGCCTGACGTGATGGAACCGTGTTCTTCCTCCTAGCTTGGTTTGTTCTTGGGCCTTACAAAGCAGAAATCCCAGCATCTTGGTCCTGGCTCAGCTTACGAATTCCACGACAGGTCTTAGCAGCCGTGACGGCATGACTCGTGCACCCCAAATACATCCAAGTCCTAAGGCCTGGCACCTCGCGATGTGATCTTATTTGCAAATAAAGTCACTGCAGATGTAATTAGTAAAGATGAGGTCACATTGGAGTAGGCGAGCCCTTATCCAATGACTTATAAGAAGAACAGACACGGAGACAGATGCATGACGGAGAAGGCCATGTGACAAAGGAGGCAGAGATTGGAGGGACACATCCACACGCCAAGGAACTCCAAGTATGGGCAATGACGCCAGAACTTACGAGAAAACCATGGAACGCGACCTCACAAGAGCCCGCAGAGGAAGTGCCTGCTGACACCTGGATTTTAGGTGCCTCGGCTCCAGGATGCAGGGAGCATGTGCGGTGGTTGGAGCCCTTCTTTACAGCAGCTCTAGGTCACTAACCCAGCAGGCGGGGTGGGCGGTGCCAGCTCAGTGGATCCTCTGTGATGCCCAGATCTCCCCGTGATGGGAGGGGCTTCTGTCTCAGCTCATCCCACCGGACAACACTGCGTTTGGGTTGCCGCCTACGAGGCCCTTGCCTGGTCACTGTCACTGAGCTCCGTGTCTTCCAGGAACCAGGAAGTGATGCTGCAGATGAACCAAATGCCTCGACAGCAAGCCGTGGGCGTGGATTTATAAGCCCCGCGGGCAAGAAATAGAGTCCAGTATCAATGCTGGACCCGTGAGCAGTGCCTGCTCTGGGACGTGGTAAGACCGTCACCTCGCAAGAGCCCTTTGCGGTCACTAGGTGCACAAAGAGTAGGCTCTGAACAGAAGCAGGCCGTGCTCACCAACACCTCTGGGACCCAAATATTTGCCATCATTCCTTCCCTGGCTTTGAGTTTTCAAGACTTGATTAATTTAAGGCATTAACGAGGCAGGTGGTGTTCCAAGATCCCAAATTTGCAAACTTGTTTGATGATCTGAATAAGAGACTGATGTTTTTTGTCACAGATCAGGTAGCCTTGTGGACGGGCCATTGTCTCGTTTGAAAAACTCCCCATGAACCTTCTATCCTCCTGTGTAACCCTTTGCTGACACTGATATAGAATTAACCGGAGATGCGAAGCATAATAAAAAATATATTCCGGGTGTTTCTCTTTGTCCTCGCTCTTCGCATTTATCCCGGGAAGACATCTTGTAGCATCCTCACAGCTTAGGTGCGATCGTCTCGCTTCCAGCTCCAAGGGCGGGTTCCGATTAGCCCACCCCAAAAGGTGGGACCCCTTCCCTCCACCCAGTGGCTGGTTCACGGACGCAGCCAGCGCACAGCATATAAATAGTCCTCTCCCCAGTCTCCACGGCCGCTCGGGGGTGCGAGGCCACTTCTGGTCACTGCGTTCCAGCCTGGGCTCAGGAAGGTTTTCGTGATGGTTAGGTTTTTCTATTTTTGCCTTTTTTTTTTTTAACTTCGGACCAAAAGGGGCGGACTCAACCATGTCTTCCTCCTATTTGTCCTCCACTTCCTAACAGGAGCTGAAATACGGTGCCAACAACAACAACAATAACAACAAAACAACCATCTTGCTGCCTGGAAAACAAAATCAACTTGCATAAGGCGGCGGAGCGGAAAACTACGAGGAGCCTGGCTCTGAACAGGCGACTGCCTCGGACAGGTCCACCGGCCCTGGTCAACCGTCTCTGGAAACAAAATAATAGTCCTGAGTCAGGAAAGTGGCAAGTGGCAGGAGGTGGACAAATAGATCGATAGAACACAACAGAGAGCCCAGAAATAGAGACGTGCTGGCCACAAAATTAAAACCTGACCTACGGAACTTCGGCAAACTTTAAAGGTCTCACTCATCGAGAGACATTAAGAAAATGAAAAGGCAAACGACACACAGGGAGGAAATAGTCGCGGGACATTTATCTGACAAAGAGCTGTATCCAGGACATCTATGCTGTTACATAAGAAAAATAAGGGAAAAGAAAACAAAGAAAGAGATAACCCCATGATTTTAAAGAATGAGCAAACGGGTCTAGGAGCATGTCACAGGAAGCTATAGACATGGCCGATGAGCACATGAAAAGGCGGAGAAGCGTGATTACAACCTCGGCGAGAGTTCACGTCCACCGGCTTGGCTGCAACATTCAAAACCGCAGCGCTAAGCGTCGGTGAGCACGTGGAGCCCCCGGAACGCTCAGACGCTGCCGCTGGGAGCGCAGAGCAGTGTGGCCCATTGGAAAAGCCAGTTCTTATAACAGTCGATGTGCATCTACTTACTACCCAACCATTTTACTTCCGGTTATTTACCGGCCCCCCAAAATGAATAAAAGATAAATAAAAGGTAACTTGTACAAGAATGTTTTAACTGCTTTATTTGTAATAGGCAAAAATTGAAAACAGTTCAAATATGTATCGATAGTGAATGGATAGATCAAATTGAGCGGAATACTACTCAGCCATGAAAAAGGAAAACCTGCCGATTCACTCAACAACGTAGATGAATCTTATGAACGTTATGTTGAGCAAAAGAAGTCAGTCTCGAAGGAATGCATCCTGTGTTATTCTTACCCACACGACGAGCCCTAGCGGGAGAAATCAGAACGGTGATTGCCTGGGTGGGGGAAGAGGGTGCAGAATTGACAAGAAAGAGGTGTGAGATCACTTTCTAGGGTGACGAAAGCATTCCTATTTTGATGGGATGCTTTCATATAGCCGCATCACCTGTGCCGAAACTCGCCGAAACGTGTGGAATTTTACATCATGCAAATGGGATCACGAAAAGAAATTACCCTATCTGGTTATGTCTGTGAAGTCGGGTTTCTGTTCATGCAGCGCAATGCAACCCCCACTGATTCAGGGAGAAAGAAAAAGCAGGGTGAACGATGAAGCTGATACAGGCGACGTAGAGAGGTGACAGAAGGCAGTGCGGCGCGCAGTGTGACTGCCTTCGACCTTCGGCAGTGTAGTAAAACCATTGCGTTAATCGCTCGGTTTCGTTGGATCTCTTGCGCAAGTCGCTGGGAAGACTCCCCAAAAGACCGAGACTCCCCAAAAGACCGAGTGGTGGGTCATTTGGTGGAAAAGGGACACGTGTGTGCATTCCTGAGGGGACACCCAAGAGCCAGAGGCAGGTGAGCCATTGGTACCCCAGGCACCGTGGGACGGACGAGCTTCAGAAACCCACAGCCGGGCAGCTGGGTGCGTGAACCTAACTAGCTGAGTCTTTGAAGGTCCCAGAGGCCCAAACTCCTGGGGGAGGTGGCTTTGCTAAGGAGAAGGGAGGGGATGAATACTGGCACTCCCAGTCCTCCTGAGGCCCCGCTGGTGTTCTGTGTCTGTTCCTGTTTCTAGGAGTCACCTGCTCGAATTGGTTTTAGCTCAGAGCAGTGTTGCTTGCGGCGGTGTGGGACCCTCTGCCGGAAGATGCCTTCCCTTGTCCGTTCACTACTACCCAGTATATGGGGTCTTGTCTGCTGCCTCCAGGGCAGACATTCTCCTCAGATCCTCTCCTACACCCCAGCCCAGCCTGCCCGAGGCTCCGGGGACACCCGAAGCACGCCACCCGGGGCGGGTGGGTGTGGGCCCTCATGTTGTTACCATCGAGACCTTGTGGTCTGACCCCAGGGCACTCCTCAGCATCCATGCGGTTCCCATGGAAACACAAACACAAGGTTCTATTACCAAGACCAGCCGCGCGGGCCCAGGACAGACACCAGGCAAACGCCTGCGATGCTGGAGGTGGCAGAGGTGGCGGCGGTGCTGATGGTGATGAGTGCAGTGATGGCTTGCCGTTTTCTAAATTCTTCTTTTCTTTGGTGGAGTCATAGCTCTCCTAGGAAAGCTTTGGTTTAGAAAGCAGAAGAAACTGTGCTCGGCAGGAGCCAGTTCAGCAGCCACGACGGTTGTGATGTTTCTGGGGGGGATGTAGCGGCTCTGATTAGGGGGTAATTCTTACCATAGGTTCCCCGGGTCCCCTCTGTGAGGGGAGAAAGTTCTATTCCCCCACAGAAATGTCACGAAGGAGACTTTCTGGCTGCTTCTCTCGCTCCTTCCACCCCTCTCCCTTTAGAAGAGCACCTGGAAAGCGTGAGTGAGACCTGGGCACGTGGCTCGGAGCCTTGTGGGGTGACCTCTCCCCCGAGTGGCCTGTTCCTGGATGTGCATGTCACCCGCTTTTTCTCCCGTGTGCTTGGCTACAAATTAAGCGCAAGGCTTCAAGAAAAACCCCCAAATTCCGGGGAGCCCCGTATGTCCAGAGTGATGGATGATATTGCTTGGCTGAACCCCACTTTCCCTCCCACCGTGAAGGGGGCCCTGCCTGCCCTGGCCTAGCTTTGTCGGCACCCTTTCCCGCTCACGCAGGGCACTGAGATGTCCCCCGGCCTGGACTTGGCACAAACGCTCTGTCACGTACCGAGTCTACCTCTCACCTTTCTCATTAGCTGGCAACCGCTTCAGGAAATGTCCCTGGGCATCGAAACGATTATACACATTTGCGGATACGGGTCCCAAGGTAACAAGGGCGTACGGCGCGTCCTCAGTTAACCGTCGTCCACAGGCTCTTTGACCTTAAGCGAAAGGACGTAGGACGCAACCGGCCTCACCCCAGGCCGAGTGATACAGACAAGGAGGCGAGTTTCTCCAGCCTTCAGCACCTTATAGCCAAACAGCCTGGGAAAGAACGACGTTGAGGACCGGGGTCCTCCTGGATAACGGTTGTCTGGACGGCGCAGAGCATGCGTAACTCCACCTGTTCCTCATAAACACGGAAACACACACTTTCGCCGTCCTCGATGCTCTGGGACCACAGTCATGTGTCTTCTCCCGCCCCAGACCCGGCCAGGGACCGGGACCGCGTCTGAGAATCTCCAGTCTCCCTCAGGGCTTTCTTGCTTGGCCCCAGTCAAACTCGTTTGGTGCAAAAAGGCACGTTAAGAATCCCGAAGGGCTTTTGCCCGAGTCTGATCTAAGGATCCATAAAGACGATATCTCCGTCCTGGTGCTTTTCCAACACCCCTGGCCAGGTCCTGTCTTCGGGCTGGATGTAACCGTCACAAGAGGCGTGTCCATATTCTGTCTGTGATAACGGCTCCCAGACATGCAGGCACTGCCGACCGGCCACAGGGAGGAGGAGACCAGCAGAAGAGGAAGGTGTCATCTGAAACAGGGTACCGGAGAGCAAGAGTCAGGCCTGTGGGGTCCCCTGCTAGCCTCTGGGGGCCCAGAGAACTGTGCGTGCCTGGCGTCTAGCCCCAAGCCCGGGCCGTCTATAGGAGACCTCGCTGCACAGCACCTGGGGGGCGGGGGAGGGGAAGGAGAGAGCAGTGACCTGGCTGAGGGTGACCTCACGCTTTCCTTGGGTTCCCGAGAAGAAGAAGTTATGGGCAGTTTTCACTTTCAGTGAATCTTCTTCGGGACACATTTTGACAAATGAGAACGGGCGACTGACAGAGAAAATGTTTATTTGGGTTTCTAGTTGGGGTGTGAGCCAAGAGAAGGGGCAGAGATGGCAGCTCATGCCACAGCCACCTCTGGCCTAGAGGTGACAGCTAGCCCAGGGCCCTGTCACAGAGCCAAGAGCCAACTGGTGGCACGTTCCTTCATAAAAGCCCCGAGCCCTGGGCTGTGGTGGCCAATCACCAGCAAACTGAAGGATGTGAGCACAGAAGCACAGGGTAGGGGTGTGACAAAAATCTCACCACCCACCCCTACGGACGCATGCGCAGCACGGTTACGTTGCATCGAATTGTAACCTTTATCCCGAAAGTGGCAAAAATGATGTTAAAGCCAGAACAATCACAGGAATTTTTCTTTCTGCAAATAACTTTTAAGAAAAGAAAAGGTTTGGACCGGTCCATTTATTGTCATCTTAGTAGCGCCGCATGCATTCTTTTCCAGGTTTCTTTTTTGCCAAATGTCCCAAATCAGAGTATTGGAAGAAAAAAAAGAAAGGTGTTTTCGAATGGCCCAGCTTTAGAAGGACAGACGAGGACCGGGCTCTGTGGGTCCCCAGCGGCCGAGCACAGCACAAGGGGGTGGCAGCTGGGCTGTCTGCCCAGGCTCCCCGCCCCCAACTTCCCCTTTGCGAGGGCTTCCACTCTCGCCCTGCCCCCTCCTCTCCTGACACCCACTTTCTTCCCTCTCGCCCACTCTCCGCTCCGGGAGCTATACTGGTCTTTCCTGCCACGCCCGTCCTCAGAATACACCTCCATTTCCAGCACCCACGTCCCTCTTCGCTCCACCCCGTGGCATCCTTGAACGTGTGACATTCCTGCCCCGACCAATGGTTCCGGATTCCGAAGCATTGCACGCTCCTGGCCCCGACTTAGGCGGGTGAGGTGTGGATCTGCACGAGGCTGAGGCTCCTAGCCACTTCCAACCCAGAGCAGGAGGCGGGCAGAAGTCCCAGACCTGGAATCCGGGCCGAGGGGCTGCGGGAGCCATGTCAACTCCACAGACTGGGTGGGCTCCTGGAGGAGGTGCAAAGGAGGGCGAAGGCCAGAGCCTGCCTTCCCGTCTCGAAGTCTCCTGTGAGGGTGCTAGGCACAAAGTTTGAGGAACACACCCTGGAGCCCCAGCTCTGTGCGTGCAGGCCCGCACACACACACACACACACACACGATGCATGTACACACACACCTATGCATGCACACACACACACAATACCCATGCATGCACACACACATATACACTCATGTATGCACACACAATAATGCATGCACACACCATGCACACACACACACGCATGCACGCATTGCTGCATGCACACACACACATGCACACACACACATGCATGCACACACATACCTGGCTGGAAGGCAAGACACACATTGCCAAGGCGCAAGATACGTATTACACATCGCATGCATGTGTATACACCTATGCATACACACACGCATGCATGCACATACCTACATGTAATACTGGCCACACGCATGTGCACAAGTATCGTACACACGCATGCATGTACACACACACATGCATGCACACACACACATGCACACACACGCACACATGCACGCACACGCTGGCTCCTCATCAGCGGCACAGCCAGCTTCCCATTCTCCACGATGTTTGCCCAGAGGGGCAGCCGCCACCCAGGGGCGCCCCCCCTACAGCTCTGAGGGAGAGGACCAGAAGGAGAGACGTCCCCTCCCTGACCCGGAGGCACACGCAGGTCCCTGCTGTGTTGCGTGCCCTCCGGCCCGTCTGGGTCCGGCTTCCACCCAGCCCGTCCTGGGCGCTGACTCATGGCCAGCGGGCTGGTGAGGAAGTGGAGACAGAGAGAAAGCAGATGATTCTTCCAAGAATCTGCCCCTGAGCCAACCACTTCCCCTCTGGGGCCTCGGTCCTCCCGGTCCTGGCCAGCTCGGACGGGACATGCTGTTTCCTGTTCCCTTCTCCCTCCCTGCAGTGAGTCTTTGTCTTCCAACAAGATAAGGCTGTTCCTCAGCTCCTGGAGGCCACTTCTCAGCATCTGCTTATCACCGGCTTCCATGAGTGACAGGGGCTCGCTCCCTCCACCTCCTCTCCCCCCTCCCCTAACCTCCTTCCCCTCCCCACGCCCTGCTCAGGCTTTGTCAAAACTCGGGCTTTTCTCTGCCCTGCCTGGAGCGGGCCGTGCTGCTGTCACTTTGGGGCCAGCTCTTCCTTGGTTTCCCTCCTTCCTCCCAGTGGCTTTTGGTGGGCACTGGCCACCATGCAGCGACAGGAAGTGGGGCCTCCCGACCTGCTCAGCACTGCGGGCAGAGCCCTCAGATTTCTCTGTGCCCGCGAGACAGCGCCACGGCCCCCGCCTGGCTGACGTGGGATCTCTGAAAGGCTTGCAACCCAGAGGCGAGGGTCTCCCCCGGCAGCGCGGCACCTCACGCAGGGTCTGACGCCACCAGCAGTCGGCGAGCGACAGAATGCAGGATTCTGTGGCGGAGAACACTGGCTCCTTGTAGGACCACCGGCAGAGAAACAGCCTTTTTTAGGATGCGCTCCATAGAGAAAGACGGCACAACAGTACTGAGCGTGTAAAATACATTTCCCTTGGACCCTTTCTGCTAGAAGCTTCCTCCCTGCCTTCATTTTCCCAAAAGAAAGCTGAGCGAACACACCGTTTGGAACGGCTGGTCCAGGGGTAGAGGCTGCCCAGGGTGGCCCAGGGTGCCTGGCAGGCCCCGCCTTTCTCCAAGTCCTCCTTGCTCCCCCTAATACCCGCCCCTGCCCACCAGAACTCCCTTCCCCCACCTCAGATGCTACATCCCACCCCGGAAGGGGTGAATTTTTAAAGGAACGAGAGAAACTATCTATTCTTGTGGCCGAGTCAGTCCTGACCTCTCCGGGCGACCCTCCTTCGGCATCTGCGTGCCGCGTGCCACGGCACACACCCAGATTTATTGCCTTCATCCTTTCCGCGGACATGCCCAAGTTCCTTGGCCCAGCGCCAGCTGCTCCAGGACCTGGACGGCATGTCAGCCATCTCTGCAAATTGATCTGGTACCGATCAACATGTCCAATTCACAGTCAGGGGATTCTTTCCTCATTTTTTCACTTCGGTTTATTAAACAAATAAAACATGCCCACGGGAGGATTCCATGTTTATTGGCAAAATAAATCACCGGAGGAAACAATGCACAGCCTCCAAAGCAATTAAAGAAATGCAGACTTTTAAAAATGGAAGATCTCCTTATATGTGTATTAAATTTAGACAAATCAATAAAAATGACAAAATGCAATGCGGGGATGAGTATACAAAAGAGTGTGCTTATCCGGCACTGGAGGGGGCGCTGTCATCAGGCTCCAGCTTCTGGAACCCCAGCTGGAGACATCTGATGGGAAGTTATCAAAACCCGTTAACCCGGGGGGCATCCTGATACTGTCCCTCCGTTTCTCCATTCCGGGGTCACCGTCATCCCAGCTCCACACTCACGGGGCCTCCTCACTTCACACCTGGTCTACTGGAATAGGCACCCAACTGGTCCTCCGATCTCCAGCCTCTGGGCCCCGCTTCGCCCGCCAGCTGTGCCTTCCCCGGCCCTTGCTGTGTCTCTTCCGTTCAAAGCCTTGGGCACGTCCGTGCTCCCCGCATGTTGTGTAAATATCCCACAGCAGCTCATGTGCTGTCCCTTTGATGAGCATTCAAGTCGCTTACCATTTCCCTGTTGTCGTGAACCATTCACGATGCATATCTTCTAGCCTGGGACGAAAGGCCCTCCAGCCTGTCACCAGTGAGCTGTCTCTATGCCCCGGCCACGCTCCATGTCACCCTCTGCTTCCTCCAGGCTGAGCTTATGTCCGAGCCTGTTCCTTCCTCTCACGGGCGAAGGACCCAGCCGGGGAGCGGCCCAGCGCCCACCCCCGGCACGGGTCTAACTGCGCGCTCGGTGACCGCCCCAGACTGCAGCTGGCACTGTTGCCTGGGAACTGTTCATGTCCTGGTTCCCAGAGTAGAGGAGAGGGATCTGTGGGCAGGAATGACGTCTCAGAGTCCTGGGGCGACAGGAGGTCCCCGAAGCATCGAGCCCTGAGCCCCGGTCCTCACGAGATTCGATAATCGCCTGCTGGCTGTCATGTAGCCCAAAACATGCTAAATGTTTCGCGGTCTATTTACAAATACTTAACACAACTTTAGTCGTCTCAGTTAAATGAAAAAAAAAAAAACTCGTAAAAAAAGAAACAAAATAGTGTCAAGAGGTGTTTTAAAAAATTAAAAAGAATGTGAAAGTCACCTAAAAGCTCAGGTTCTCCAATTCTTTTCAAGTGAAAGCCCATTCATTACCGAGGAGTCACACTCTGCGGCCTCACGGACACCGGGAGTGGTCTCCGTGTTCCTCAGACACCCTTCTCTCACGGCGGGTGGCAAATAGGGTTGGAGCGGAAGGACTATCGTGACACTCGTCCTGTGCTTGGCGAAGACCCGTGTGTGCACAGACCGGACGACGGTCCCCACCCCGCAGACGGCATGCCTCTGCCCCACGCGGAGCATCTGGCCAAAAATAACCACCTACCACCCTCTGTCTGTAATTTAGGGAAACTGCTGCTACCGCCTGTCGTCACCGGCTCCTCGAAAATGCCACTGGCTGCAAATGCTCGAGAAAATCATGAAAAGGGAGTAAAGTGGAAAGCAGAAATCACCGTCCAGAGACCACCACTAATCATGTTGGGGAGGCTGTTCCAAATACGACACGCGTGTGCACGCGCGCACACACGCACACGCACGTGCACACACGCCACAGTTCGGGCTCACCCCGAAGAGGCCGGGTGGGTCGGGGTTTCGGGCGAGGCCGCCGGAG
Organism: Pteropus medius; assembly: GCF_902729225.1. NCBI lineage: Eukaryota > Metazoa > Chordata > Mammalia > Chiroptera > Pteropodidae > Pteropus > Pteropus medius. The sequence continues at coordinate 978,755 of NW_024340693.1, forward strand.
CCCTTCCTCTCGCTGGCTCTGCAACCTGAGCAGGGCGCGCTCCGCACACGCTCCCGTGCCCGCGGGCTTCGATCACAGTCGCCGGGCTCACCTCGCACGCACAGCTGGCATGGCCCGGGACGAGCTGGTGCGTGAGGCGCTCCCAGCCGCAGCACACGCGGGGGACCCGAGCGCCTAGCAGATGTCGTGACTACACAGTTCACCACCACACCTCTCCCTCGACCTTGTACCAGGACCGTGCTGCCATATTCTTTGCGAATATCATTTTTGACGTCTATGTAATTAATACTCTGTTTTCTAAACATACCACAATTTATCATTTTCTCCTGCCCCTGGGCATTTCGGTTGTTTCCTATTTATCACCATTACCGATAACTCTTCAAACTTCGTCCGCGTCCCTGGTTACTTCCTTAGGGTAGGCTGCTAACGTAGAATTTCTAAAGCGATAGGGTACAGACGGCCTTTAATGTGTATATCATCAGACTGCTAACCAGAAACAATATACCAAGTTTACTCTCACCAGTCCTGTGAGACAGGGGCCTCTAGCTACGCCCACGATAGCATTTTAGTATTATCTCTTTTCCTTCTTTGCTCTTTGGGAAAAGGAAATTTTTTATATCTTGATCTTGATTCTGATGACTAGCGAGGCTAAACGTTTATGGTTATGTTGATCACGCATTTCTTCTTTTGGAAATGTCCATGTCCCCACTTTTTTTGTTCACTTGATTTTTTTTTTTTTTTCGTTCAGTCGTAAAGAGTTTTTTATAATTCAATGGTAAGTGCTCCTTATACCTTAGAAATGTAATTTTTCTGTCACCTTTTATTGTTTCCAGCTTCCGGCTTCCGGTTCTCATTTACCCGTTGATTTGGCACGTGGTGACTGAGCTCGCCCGCCGTGTGCCAGGCACCGGTGTAGGCGTTGGGAGCTCAGCAGGGGACAAAGGCGACTAAAATCTCTGTCCTCCTAGAGCTTGCGTCTGAGTGGGAGCTTCCAGGCGAGGCTGTAATTTCAATGGACAGAACCCTCCAGGTCCCGAACACCTGTGTTATAGTTTGATAATTCCGATGATTATGTAAACATTACTGGCCTCTCAGAAAACCACTGTATCCTCATGAATATGGGGGAGACAAGACGGAGCTCGGCCTAATAGAGAAAATTCGATGATTCCCAAACAAGCACGATTGAAAGGATCGCCTCAGACTTTCCGATGGGAGTTGAGGCTTAGTGTCTGTTTCCTTTTCTTCCTTCCACACCGGTTCCTCTAAAACTTTACAACCACTGGTGTATCCTCCAGTCTGGGGACGGAGAAATGGGGCGTGCGGGGGAGGTGGGTAAGAATAAAGAAGATCGGGCTTCCGGCTTAGACGGCTCAGGCCACTAGTACAAAGCTCCGCAGAGCAGGTGGTTGATCCACAACGGACTTTTCTTTCTCACCCTTCTGGAGGCTGGACGACTGGGATCGGGGCGCCAGCGTGGGTGGGCTGAGTGAACACCCTCTTCCGGGCTGTGGACTGTGGACTGTGGACCTCTCGCTGTGTCCTGATCTGGTGGGAAAAGATGGAGCTAGTTCTCTGTGGCTTCTTAAAAAGGCGCTAATCTCATTGATGAGGGCTCTACCCACGAGACCCCCCTCCAAACACCATCACATTGGAGATTAGATTTCAACAGGTGGGTGCTGGTGGACACAGACATTCAGCCCATGACAGAGGGGACTGTGCCAGCAGTGACTTTATGCAACGGCCGACGTAACAAAGCCAATTTCTCAAGAGAGGGAGCCATGGGACCTCTTCTGCGGTCTGTGTGCACGGGTGACCCAAACTCCCGGCGGGCGAACACCCTCCGAAGCCTCGGCACTTGGGAACGGCTCCAGGAATGGGGACAGTGGGAACCCAGGGTCGGATCGACTGAGAGTGCCTTTTTGGCGTCAGAAAAACAGGGAATCAAACCACAAACTGAACGGAGTTATAGAAAAACAAATATCTATTTCTTACACATCTGAAAGATCTCACTTGTTTAAGAGAAATCACACACACCAATAGAGATCATTGTTTAAATACTTAATAAGAAATTCCCACAGTTCTCAAGAAGAAACTGAAAATGCAAATAAAAAAAAATCCCACTAAATTCGTGTAATTTTAAATTCACCTTTAAAAATGCAGTTTGGGAGACAGTATCTGTCCCAATATTTCAGTTCCTTGGTCACACAGGGGCCACTCACGAGCACCAGAACCATAACTATCCCTTCAGAGCCCAGATAAACATAACTGACTCTGACAGGGACCCAGTACAGACAAGCTAGTACCTGGTGACAGCAGACTCTCTAGATGGTCCCTCTTCATCGAGAAGACTCCTTTAATCTCGCCTTGCATGACGGCTCAACAATACAGACTCGGCTCTGCAGCCTCTGGCTTGGAGGAAGCAGGTAGGGGAAGGGTCTAGAACCCAGTGCCGAGATGCTCAACATCACCGATCATTAGGGAAGTGTACATCAAAAGCACAACGAGATACCACTTCGCACCCACTGGAATGGCTGTTAGGGAGGGAGGGAGGGAGGAAGGAGATAAGTGTCGGGGAGGGTGTGGAGAAATACGACCCCTGGTTCACTGCTGGTGGGAATGCGGAATGACGCAGCGGCTGTGGAAAATGGCACAGTGGTCCCTCGAAAAACCGAAAGTGGAATTATCATGTGCTTCGTCGTTTGCACTTCTGGGTACGCACCCGAAAGATTTGAGAGCAAGGCCTCGAAGAGATATGTGCACACCCACGTCCACTGCAGCTTTCTTCACAGTAACCAGAGTGGGAGCACCCCAAGTGTCGACGGACAGATGGACGCATAAAGAAAACGTGGCCCATGCACACAGTGCAGTATGATTCAGCCTGAAAAAAAGCAACGAAATTCTGAAACGGGCTAAAACGTGGATGAACCTTGAGGACTTTATGCTCACTGAAGCAAGATGGTCACAGAAGGACAGATGCTGTGAGATGCCACTTACACGAAGTCCCTGGAGTCCGGTCATAGAGACAGGAAGTAGATGGTGGCTGCTGGGCTGGGAGAAGGGAAGGGAGGAAGCAGCTGGCGACTCACCTGGACAGGCTGCCCTTTGGGAAGATGGATAGTTCTGGAGATGCATGGTGGTGGGGCTGCCCCGCATCGTGGACGCGCCGCCGGACTGTGGAATTCAGAACAGGGTTAAAACGAAGAGAAAAGCAACCACGAGGAGGGGGTTGGGGACGGGCCGAGAGGGCAACCCATCCGCGGGTGGCACTGAATGTGGCCCGCGCAAGGCGGATTCACTGCGCGGAGCATCCCCCATCCTGCAGGGCGAGGAGCGGAGAGGACAGGACAGGACGGGTCCCAGGGAGCTCCAGTGACACTGCGGGACAGTGGACCGCCCCTGCCCCCGCCCCCGCCCCCTAGGGACTGGGCACCCTGGTGTCAGCAGGTCAGTCCGGAGGTCAGGGGAAGCAGGCCTTCAGGGGCCGCGACCTTCGGATGGCCTACCTCACTGGTCACTCCCTCCACAATGCCCTTTCGAATGTCCCCTAGGCCGTGCGACCGCCACAGAAGCCAGAGTTCTCCAATGGGAGTCTCTGGTTCTTTGAAGGTGAAAAAATCTGATTTTTCACGGGCGGCAAGTTTAGACACGCGCTACGCCCCTGCCGTGGAGGTGTCGGGGTGATTAGGGACGACGGTGTCTGGGGGCGTGGGGGGGGGCATCGGGCGCGCACGCACACTCGCACACACGCTCACGCAGGCACACTCACGTGCACACACGCGCGCACACTCGCGTACGCACTCACATACGCGCGTACACTCAGATGCACGCTGTCGCACGCGCACGCACACGCACACTCACGCGCGCGCGCAGGTCAGCGCCCCGCGGCCCCCAGGCCCCCAGGGCACTCGGCCTCCTCGCGCAGGGCCGTCGCGTTTCGTCTGGCGACGTCGCCCCCTCCCAGGCGCCCGGGGCGCGCCACGGTTCCCCCGCGGGGCTGCGGCGCCGCAGAGCGGGTCGGGGCGCGCCCCCGCTGCTCCACGCTGCCCCGGGGGCCCGCGCGGCGCGCCCAGGGCGGCCGGAGAGGCGCGGCCGCGGGCATCTGTACGCGGCGCAGGGCCGTCTGCCCAGCCGCGTCTCTGTGGCGCAATCGGTTAGCGCGTTCGGCTGTTAACCGAAAGGTTGGTGGTTCGAGCCCACCCAGGGACGGGGGTGCTCGTTTTCCCGGGGCGACCTCCGCGGAGCTTCCTTTTAACGGCTCGCGGTTTCCCAAGGCTGGGCCCTCCGTGCACTGGGGGACAGGTGCACACAGCCTGCGGGGGGACTCACGCCGACCCCCGCCGCGGGCACGGGCTGCGGTGGAAACACAGGGTTGCCCACAGACAGGGGCGATCTCGGAAAACCCGACACCCCCAAAAGCAAACGCAGCGACCCGGCCCTGCCCGACGGACCAGGGGAGCCGCGCGGCGGGGGCCGCGAAGCCGGTGGAAGCGCAGGCGCCGGAGATGCGCTCTGCCCGCCTCGCCCCTGCGCGGCGGACCGCGCCAGGCGCGCCAAGGCCGCAGTTTCCAGGTGGCTCGCGGCCAGCCCTGGCCCACTGTCCACAGCCCTGTTGTCCTAGCAGATGATCACACGCGACTCTCCGTGCAGATGCAGAACCGCACAGCATGGTAACGTGGTGGTACAGTTCATTGCCGCCAAGGTCGCGGTCACATAGTAGGCGCTCGGCCTCTGGGAGAGACTTTATCGTGAGGAGAGGTTAAAGACCTAGGACGAAGAGCTAAGCGCCTGGCTAGGCTGGCTTTTAGGGACGCCCTGGCGATGCTGGCTGGTGCTCGGTCGTCAAATTACCGCTGCCAACATCCTCTACTGTTTAGTTAAGCGCCCTAAAGGAGACACACTTTCGGGGGGATTCCAGGCAGCGGGACAGGGAGTCCCGAAAATACTCTCCAGTAGGGGTCTTTCTGATGCCCCTCAAAATTCCAGACTTTGCACCACACTTAAGGATAGCTTACCGTGCAAACAAGAAAATGGGGCAAATTAGGTTCTAAGATCATTTATAGTTTCGATCGAGCCTTTTCAAGATGAAGAAGGCGTAATATTAGCCGTTACTGTCGCGGTGGGGACTTAGAAAGTCGTCCTGCCACTTTGCAGCTGCCTGTATTTACACTAGGTTCTAAGCTCCTTGAGGGAAGAGACCATTTTCTGTCAGTGATCATTTTAGGTCCCAAAGGAGACCCCTTCGAGATACAGTTCAAGTTTGAGTTTCACACATGCACAGGCTTTCCCAATCCTACGGTTAAGGGCGATCATATTTGAAAGGAGCAGCGAGACTCCTAGCCAAGGCGGGCATAGAAAACAAGACGCGGCCTGATTGAGGGAAGAGGGGACAGACCTCCCTTGGGACTGAAACAGGAAGCGCTTGTGAGGGAGGTGCCTACACTTAGAACCTTGGGGACCAGAAGTTGCTGATACTTTTGCTTGCTTGATACTGAGAATTTGGAGGGGTCTTTAAGAGATCTTAATGTTAGAAAAATTATCAATCGTCTGTACTCTTAGTTTATCTTATTTGTGGCTACTTCTGCACCATGGAGTTTATCTAGAACCCAGCCCCAGAAACAATCCTCACGTTTCAAACTTCATTTTAAGATAAACTTTTAAGATAAACTTCCCAAGAGACAGCTTAGGGGTCCATGGAGCCCTGTGAAAATGTGAGTGGGAAGCTAAGGACCTCTTACCCAGAATGAATATATTCTCAGATAAAATTTTACTTGCAATGTCTGAGGGAGTCACAGGCCCTCTGAAGCAGGGTTGCTGGCCCCAGATTTTGAAGGCCTGGCTTTGTATTTTACTTATTCGATCTATATTCTAATTATCGATAAAGGTCATGAAGTGTGTCAAAACACAGTGTTTAGGTATGGAAAAATTACTGAACGGATTTTTACTGTAACACAAAGAACTAGAAACGTCTACTACTACTGACAAGGACAAAGAAACCAATTTTCTTTTTTCTTAATTTGCTGAGCGATTAAGTAGACATATAAAACTAATACAGAACTTGAGACCAATAAGGTTTCCTTGAGGTTTTAACGCTTCTGCCTTGTCACAGTCTGGAAGGGCTTGAACACATCCATCCCTTAAGGGTCACTGTTGCAGGGGTACACACCAGTGGCCGGGACCAATTTGTATTTCCTTGCAAGTTACATTAAGGACGCCCAGCAAACTGTCATATTTAGTTACCTGCTCATAGAAATTAGGCCATGTTTCATTGCTTTTTTTAATATATATATATAAAAACAAAAATTATTGTCTCTCAAAGGACTCGAATGAGTTTTTTCCAGACAAGTAAATCAAATACACACTTTAAATAAGGAGACGCTCAACTACCTCAGTAATAAACAGATTATCATAATTATCATTCGTATGTGTGAGCATAATGATAGTTTAACTACATTTAATTGAACAATATATTCACTTATACTAGAGTACAGGCTGGCCCGATCATTGGAATACGCTATAATTACTACGTGGGCAAAACCTGCAACGGATGACTCAATACAGAACGGAAATTTTAAATAGAGAATTTCTCCATTAATGACTAAGCACGGGGATTCTCGGCAGTAACCACGAGTCCCGTTGTCCGTGGGACGTCACGGCTGAAAAGGCCTGGTTTCGCCACCCTTGGCTGGGGCAGCATTAACCAGGGAGCTGCAGACACTTGCACCTCCCGGCACATTTAGGTGACCTCTGCCTCTCAGCCCGGGGGAAAGAGTTTAGTAAAGAGAAAGCTGGCAAGTAGGGCACTTTACCAAGCTATTAGGTGCCTGTAGTACCAAAGCAGAAGATGCATTTTTCATTGTGAGATCTGAAGCTTTGCACAGTTCTTTCTCCTGATGAACTCGTCTTGAAGCATCCGAGGTGCTGTCCGGCCCCCCTCGCCTCTTGAGGGAACACGGGGTGAGAAAAGGGGCGGGGGTGGGGCTCCCAGGGAGCAGGAGGAGGCAGGGGGAGTGGGAGGAGGGAAGGGAAATGGGCCAGAAAGACAGTCACAGAGAAAGCAGCTTACTGAGTGGCCCATTTCAGAGCCAGCCAAGGGTGGGTGGCTCTGACCCGCGCGGCAGGGCACCCACAGGGGCTGCCTGAGGATGACACCTTCAGTTTAATGTCGCTTCTTTGGGATGCTTTCTCTAATCCACCAGATGGATCCCACAATTTTTCTTTTGGCCCCCAGACTCCACATTTGGAGAAACCAGTCCATTCTGTGTTGTTTGCATTTGTGTTACTCAGCAAAACTCTGAGTTAACTAAAGTAATGCAGTAATCACTTCACAATATATGTAAGTCAAACCATTATTCTGTACACCTTGAACTTATACAGGATCTATGTCAATTACATCTCAATAAAACTGGAAGAAATAAAAACAAAACTAATCACATCTTCCACTTTTCATATACTCTGACTTGCAGTGTGCTTTATTGTGATAATGTGAAGTGCAAGAAAAATCAGCTAACATTTAATAGACTTTCCTCCTACCATTTTTTTTTTCTGGGAAATTGGTATTTACATTTTAATTGGAATTCTGTAATTGGTCACTAAATTTTTTTCCATATAACCTCAACCTACAACAGGAATTGAATAATTGTTAATATGAAAGATGTATGAATGTGTATTCTGAATGCTTAAAGCTCAGTGAGGTGATTCAATAAATAGTATTCAAACAAATTTACTGATGGGGAAAAAAGAAACCTCAATGCAACGTATCAAAATACATTCCAAAAGAATTAAAGATTCTACCCACACAAGTGAGAGAAAGAGACAGAGAGAGAAACCTAGTTTCATTAGAGATACATGTAAATATATGTATTTTGGGGTAGAAATAAACTTGCTAAAACAATGCTAAAAAAGAAAGACTTATAATGTAAAACTTGTCAAACCAGTAAAAATGGTCAACTGGAAAGCAAAATTGCCACGTGACAAAGGAAAGTTTAGCACCTTTACGCTTAAAGAGTAGAAATTTGTGAGACTCCAATTCTGCCCCCGAAGGACCGAGGGGGCCACAGAGCCCCTCAGGCTCCCTGTTCACATGCCCCGTCGACACCCGCCCCAAGTGGGGGGCTGTGGTCACCCCTGAGACTCCCGTCTCTTCCCGAGCTCCCACGCGAACCTGCACTCATTTATCTGTCGCCCTGTGAACTCTAAGCCGCCTGGGACATTAACCTCTTATGTCTCCCAGGCCTGTCCAACGCCGTCACCCTCCAGTGTCCTCTGGAATGCATGGCCTGTCGCTGACAGGACCTCCCATGTCCCCGGATTCTGCAAACAGTCTCTTCCCTGCCCTGTGAAACGTGATAGCGAACATCCCCTGAAGAAACAGCTTCCCATACAGCCCTGTCACGTGGTAGCTGTTTCATCCTCCTGGTCCTCCGTTGCTTTCAGCCACTGCTCCCCCATCCTCCTTATAACCCCACAGTGTCCCCAAAGCACAGATCATTGGACGAATCTCTGAGGCTGCTCCTTAGCTGTCATCTGGCATTTTCACAGCGTCCGCTTTTCCTTGAGGACTTCAGCTCCTGGCTTACTGTGTCTTCCCTCCCATCGGGACCCCTTCTGCCATTTACGAGACTGCCTTCCGCAGACAGTCCCTGGCCTCCTGGTTCCCTCGCACCCTCACTGTGCATGGACTTCTCCCCCAACCTTGGCCGTGCACTTCCGTGTCCTACTTCATACCTGTCACCACCAGTCACTGCATTGCCTCCAAAAGCCCAGTTTCAAGCACGTGCCGTTCTACTCAGCTTGCCCCCACTGGCGTGGGAGCCCACCGCCAGTTCACTGAGATCCGCCACCACTTTGCAAATGACTACCGCCTGCCCCGTGTCCCTGCTCGCCTCCTCGTCCATCACTGTCATCGTTTTCTTTCCATGAAACCTCGATTCCTTTTCTCTTTCTGGCCCGTGAGTCTGGTGATACCTCCGACTTTCTCTCCTACTTCCTGTCCTGCACTTGAGCAGCAAACACGATTAGAGGAAAATAAATGACCTCCTTGGCTGGTCTCAGTTCAGCTTGTGACCGTGAACCTCCACTGGGCTCTCAGCACTGCCCAGCGAGGCCACTGCATGTCACTATTCAGTCAGCTCTCCCGACTAGTAACCATCCCTGCTCTCTTGAACCCACTCCCTTGTTCTCACGGCTCCATCGAACTGTCCTTGCTCCGTCACCAAGGACCTGCCTGCTGCCGAAGCCGATGGTCAGTTCTCAGTCCTCGTACTATGCTGCTCTCGGCATCTGGCAGACGCGCATCGGTCCCTCAGGAAAACAGATCCTCCTCCCTTGACTCCTAGGACACCTCGCTCGCCTGGTCTCCCGCCTGCTGTTTTAACCCAACCGGCCTCGTCCTGCAGCCCGGGTGACACAGGGTCCGGCGTGACACAGGGTCCGCATCGAGTGCCTCCAGTGCCCGCCTCCCTCTGGGCCCGGAACTGCAGACCCGCCTCCTGGGAAATCACCTCTGCTTGGAAGCCTGCCAGGAACTCCACAATTCCCAGACCCGAAAGAGAATTATTAAATTCTTTCCATTTTTCCTTCCCAGGTCTGTTTCAGCTCAGTACATCGCACACCCCGTTGGGTCAGGCGCCAAAAGCTGAGATCTGTCTCTGACTCCTCTTTCCACCCCACGTCCAACCCATCCACACGTCCTGTTGGCTCTACGTGAGATGCCACTGTAACCCAACCTCTTCTCACACCTCCACGGCTGTCAGTCACTCTGGTCTAACTCCAAAGAGATCGTAGCAGACTGGGACTTGTATGTGACCGAGTCACTCCACAGTCGATGACCCTTTTGGAACTCAGACGAGATCATGAACCTGCTAGTGGCTTCCCACTACTCTCAAGCGTGGACAAGGTCCTCACGGTGGCCCTCAGCCACCAGACGCGGCATCCCCAGCCCTGCAGCCTTGTGCTCTAAGCCCCCTGGCCTGCTCACTGTGCCCACCTGCACTGGCCGGGGTCTACTTCGTCACGGCCCCGAAGCACAGGGGCGGTGACGCTGGCCACTGGGGTGTGCCACAGGGAAGCTGTGAACTTTATCACAGGTAGGTACATGCAGGAAAAGAGACAGTACATACAGTGTTGGGTACCATCTGCGGCTTCAGGCACCCACTGGGGCTCTTGGCACTTACCACCCACAGAAAAGGAGGGACCACTGTATGACGTAAGTGTCTTTAAACAGAAATGCGCAAATAGCAAGGTTATCTGTCGATCGGTTGACAAAATTGCTGTGACCGGAGGTGGGAACCTAACCTGCATTTCCCCGAGGAGCCGTGAGGCAGAGCCTGCTGACTCGGGTTCACAGCACTTTGCACAACTACCGCAAATGACAAAAGTCGCCTGTACGCCTCTCCTGTTACCACCTGACAGCATGAAGTACCTCCTTGTTCAGAGGGCACGAACTTCGTTTCCTAACCGCCCGTCTCTGGGTTTACAGCAGTGCATTGGCACTTAGAAATTAGATACGTGAATGAATAATAAATAACAAATAAAGGATGGATTAGCGCTTCCTCAGAGAAACTCGACTGACCAACAAAGTCAGAAAATACTTGACCTCACTGGCAATCAAGGAAATTTAAACAGCCAAGGGCTTCCTGACCCACGATGCCACAACCAAGTCCGGTGAGGGCTCGGGGAAGCCAAGCGCAGCCGGCAAGGCTTTTTAACAGTGCGTGTCCTTGGACCCCGTTCCACTCCCAGAAAGACCTGAATCTGCGCACAAACTTATCAACAATCATAACTGCTGCAACGCAGTCAACGATCACAAAATACGACAAATCACCCCAACCACCAAAAGGACTGGGGAGACGACGGGTACCGTGAAATATTATGTGACTACCCAAAAGCTGTCAAAAACTGTAAGATGAAAAATGCTCATTAAACATTAGGTAAAAACAGATCAAACAGGTACGATAGAATCCCACTTTTATTTCTTGTGATCCATGTGCATAAAGATATAAAAACGTTTTCAGGAATTATCACCACCAAGTGTAAAGATGGATGATCCCAAACCTTCTTGGTGTTTCTGTCTTCCTCAGTCTTTCCTTATAAACATGCGCTACTTCCATAATCAGAAAAAAAAAGGGAGCGGGAGGTTTAGGAGTGAATTTGACAAATCGATTATAAAGTACTTCGTCCCTGGCAAAGTCCTGCACCCAAGACTGCCACCCTTGAACCTTGGTGACGACGGCTGCCAGTCGGCACTGAGCAGGGGTGCTGCGGGGCACCCAAACTTTAGAGAAAGCTTGAGAGGCGAACACATCTTGCCAAGTTCAGCTCTTGTAACTGCCGCGGGAACCACGCTTCTCCAGCGCAGCCCTACGCCTTGCCAGCTCTGCTGAACGTGGTAAAAGCACTTCGCTTACAGGAGTGTTGAGGTTTAACTGAGTTAACGTTTCGTTTATGACAGAACCTAACACACGGCAAGCCTCATAAGCACCGGTTGTTATGTTCTTCCAAAACAGAGCTGTTCGATGGCGCCCCACTTCGGTTATAGAAATGCATGCCTCGGGGACACAGATATTTATGATAAAGTCTCTGCACATCGACACAAAAATAGATGACTTTCTCCTGTTATAGAGAGTGTACTGATCATTTACCATCACTTATCAGTTCCGGTAGCAAGGTTTCCTGCCACCGTTTGTCAGGAGAGAGGGCGGAGGAGGCTGTGTGGGGCAAGCTCCATCTCGCAGCACTTGGCCGGTGCAAGGGCCAGGTCTGGGCTCTCAGAGGCCACAGGTCTTCAGGGGGACAGTCACAGTCATATACCACGCACTGTGTATAAATGAGTGTTTTTCCCCGAGCATGGAAACCATACGACGCAATGTACCCAAACTATACAAACTGCCAGAAACTAGACACTACTTTTCATCTTCTTCTGAGAATTTCTGAGTGTATCTGAGACAAACTGCTGACATGCTAGCAGGCAAGGTCTCCGACGCTCTTACTTTCCCCTTTTTAACATTCCGAAATCCTTCTTGTCCTACGAGTACAAAATGAAGACAGCAAGAACACATTCTCGTTTTAGATCACACGCTTTATGGGCGGAACCGAAGGTAAACCCTCGACCAGCTACGTGTCGCTCATGACAAGGCCAGGGAACACCCACCACCTAAACACATGGCACACCTCTCCGAGACAGAAATAAATACCAAACGAAGGCGTTAATGACGGTTCAGCAATTCTCGAACAGATACTCATCAAAATAAGGTAAGTCTAATGTGTCGTGTGCTAAGGAGTTTAGTGCCGAAGTGGAAAACAAGTCATCGAAGACGTCAGGCTTCACGGGGCTCTCCCAGCTTGGGGTTCTGCTGCAGGCGTGGCCTGTCAGTGGGGCTGGCTGGACCCCGCACTGGTTGTCCTTGGCGGGGCTGCCGGAATCGTGGTCCTGTCCCAGGCGTGCGTGGCGGGGAACGCTGCTTAGCTCACTGGGCACCGGGGCTGGGACGCGGTTCTCGCCCACCTCCAGGTACCGGAGGTCGGCCTCGCCGTGCTCCGACAGCACCGCGGAGACGGCTGCCGGGGACAGCAGCTCCGCTAAGATGTCTTCGTGAGCTTGAGTGCCGTATGGGGCAACGCCGGGGACGGTGGCGCCCCCACATTTATTATCAGCAAGGTCGATCTGATACTGCAGTTCTTTTAACAAGTCTTCGATCGACTCACCGTCATTCGGAGACCCACAATGGGACACGTGCTCTACATTTTCACCTGGAAGCTTTCCGTTCTGGGGTGAAGACATAAGAGCAGCTAACTTCTTCTTTTTTGCCTTAAGTTTCTTAAGAAGTTTTAGACGAAGTTTATGAATCTGACCTTCAACGGAGTCTCCGGGGTTTGTGGAAGAAACGTCAATGTCACCTCCGCGAGAGCCGTGGCCGAGGGGAGCTCCGAGGGAGGCGTTGTCACACCTCGCCACGACTCGCGGGCTGGTGCTGACAACGGCATGTGGCAAGGCCGCGCCACCAGGCCACGGGGGACTGGCCGGAGGGCCGCTGGCTGGAGGCGGCTTGCTCGCACACCCACGGGCTCGCCTGGATGCCTGGTTAGCCTTCTGCCTTTTACCTTTAGTTTTAAAGCCGCCAAAATTACTGGCCCCCTTCACCGAAGGCTGCAGGTCGGCTACGGCGCTCCTGCTGTGAGCTGAAACGCATGGCGGCATAAAAGAGGCGCCCTTGCTTAGTAAGCCCTGGACCCAGCTTCCCACGAACGGTTTCTTCCGAGCTGCTTCCAGAGGTGGGTCCGGGACGGGCTTGGCCATTTGAGCAAACGCTAAAGTTTTTTTTTTCTTCAAAGAAGTTTCTTTTTTCTTCAAATTGCCTATCTCAAGTGTAACGCATTGTTCTGGTTTTAATTTCTCAGTTTCTGGTGAAAGGAGTTGTTTGAAAGGAACAGACTTTTCTGGGGCAACTGCCCCCTCCACGTGTGCTGACTTCACCCCCTGTGTGGGGTCAGCAGCACGAGTGTCAGTCACAGCGGTGGCGACGACCATGCCCTCCGTATCCCGCTGTGTTGACTGCGTATTTGCATTCACAGTCCGAGACGGAAAGCTTGAATCCGCAAACTGGTCTTGGGAAAGCTTTTCCTTACGTGGAGCTGACACGACAGAAGCCATCAGTGACTCCTGGGACTGTGCAGCGTCTGTTCTGGCAACTTCATTTCCCGCCACGGGTCCATTTTCTAATAGGAAACCCTCAGAGTTAACCTGGATTTCTTCAAGTGCCAAAGGTAAAATCTGACTGTCAATCACACCTCCTGGATCGGCAAGCAGACGATGCCCGTGAGTGACAGCTTCGTTCTGCGAGAGAGTGTCAGAAGCGACGGACACGCCTGTGGGGTGACTTGCTGAGGTCGTGCCGGCCGAGGCGGCACCACTGACGGAACACGATGCTGGGGACCCCGGGTCCCCGGTGCCGGGACCGGAAGCACGCCCATCGTCGGTCTTCTGCAGCGGAAGACAGGCGGCTGCTGGGTCTGTCATGCGGGATGTTTTCCTTTCCCAGATGACAATGTGGATCTCTGGAGCAGGAACTTCCAATTTCTCATGCCTTTCAGAACACAGGCCTTTTAAGTCGTCGCACTCCAGCCAGCTTCCTGGGGGATGAGGAGGGAAATGGAAAGCGGTGAGACATTCGAAACCACCATCCCAGGCACGCTCCCTTCTGGCCATTCTGACTGCTGCATCATGGACCATCCACCACGGGAGAACGCCCGAAGACATGGCCACATCCTTTTATTGTCATTTTCCTCTGACAAGTGTCTAAGTCCTTATTTGGATAACAAAGTTATGTACAAACATCCAGGAATTTGGAAAACAGAGGTCGTTTTTAACCTTTCCTAAAATACCCACAAAAATCAAGACAAAGGAAGATTTAACTTCTGGGACTTAGAATATGGTATCATCTGACTTTTCCAACAATATCAGAAAATAGATTTTTTCCCATGCATATGACTTTTCAAGATCAATGAAGCTGTTACTTCAAGTACCAACATTTGTTTCAATTCTTTTCTTCTTTTTTTAGTTAAAAAAAAAAGCTTAGGTATTTCGGTGTCTGCTTTTTTCCCCTGAGCCTCAGTTTTCTCATTTGTCAGTGGGAATGAGATGGGGAATGGCAAGGAAAGAGGTTAACCCCCTCTCCACACGCAAAACCACGAACGAAGCCACCCGCCGAGTTCGTGGGGATGCACCCTCACCACCCACCGCTGCTGACTCCGTGCCCACTGAAACTGGGTGGTCAGTGGTTCTCTGCCACGTGTGCACTGGAGTCACTCAATGAATATTCGGACTCCACGAGAGCTAGGCCATCGATCTGGGGGAGAACCAGGACACTTTTTACAAGCTGTGACTTTCCTGCGCTGCCACGGTTGCAAACCGTCTCACCTCTACTGCCTGAAGAGGGTTTTTTATGCTCTAGAATGCAGTAAAAAATTATAATAAGTTGGTTTTTTAGTTTGTTATTGAGAATCACTTCCTCCGAAATTCTGAAGAAGGATTAGAAGTTTAAGGTAATAATTATATTGCTAACATGAGTTTCAGTTTGCAAAGCGCTTTTATAACTCATTATTGTGTCATCAATTCAAACCATCCCTAGGAGGGAAATATCAAACATGAAAAATGCAAACAATAAAAAAGAGAAAAATAAAAAAATATCAAAGTGACCCCGTACCAACAGCCTGACATGACACTTTAAGAGGATGAGGCCATGTCGTCTAAGACAAAGCAAAAGCTGTGAGTGAAACAAACTCGATAGTAAACAGTATTAAATAAGTGGAAGGGAAAAAATTAGCAGAATCCATGAGCTATACTATTTAACCTTCTATTGAAAAGTTTATTCAGATAGAAGCTTTGGCTTGACTGGAGCTGTTAGTGAGCCAGGAGTTCAGACGCTGTTTCACACTGAGAGAAGGCCACACAGTCTGTAATGTCTAATCGTCTCAGAAACAGATGTTTACTTTTATTTACGTTACTAACAACTGCAACTAAGCAAAACTTGTTTTTTTTCCTCAATTAAAAACCATTAGTTTCATGCACTCTTTTTAAGAGAAATACAAGGTTACAAACCTAAAAAATCAAAATTGCCACCATTCATTTTTCTATACTAAACATGTATTACTCATATAAAGCAACGATATTAAGTGGAAAAAAGCAAACTATAAACCACTAGTAATGTATGATTTTACTATTTGTCTAAAAAACTATAAGCATACATAAGAAATATAAATATGCTGACATAAGCAAAGAAAAAAGTCGGAAGTGGTTCTAAACCACAGCGACAGGCGGAGGAGCGGGCAAAGAATTGAAGGCAAGGGCAAGAAGACGGAGAAGGCGAAGCTCGTCTTTGAACAAATGAGCAAACTGGTGTTCAGTCTCTACACCTACTATCACAAAAGGAAACGTTTGACACTTACCATCGGCATCTAAAATCCACGTTATAAAGTGATTATTTGCTTGGTACTGAATCACGGCGGTGACGTGGTACGCAGCGCCCTCGAAACGGAACACGTAGTGCTGCAAGGTGCTGTGCGGCAGGCCTTCCACGAAGTGCAGCATGAACACGGGGGACAGTCTGTGGGGCACAGGGAGACAAGACAGGCAAACGTCAGGCCACCTGGCCGGAGATATGAAAGATAGTCTGCAGCGGGCGAGTCGCACACGGCGCTTTCGAGGCTAACTGCTCGTTTTCTCGAGCACCCCAGATGTGCGCCTTAGTCAGGAACGTAGAACTACGATGCACGCACACGGATCCTGTCTCGGACGGGGCGGCCCTGACAGGTGGGAGCCGCCACGCAACAAGGCTCCAACGCAGACTATTAAAAATCGTTGCGGAGCTGCTTCGGCTTAAAGCAGGTCTCTTAACTACTTTGTAGAATCAAAGGAACAAGCCAGACATGTAAGAATTTCCTTTGGCATCAAGTGCCCAAACGAAGTGCTTTTGTTATGGGGACAGGTAACATGTGAAACAAAGTCACAAGCCTAAAATGTCAAATAAACATTTAAAAAACCCCAACAATGCTAATAATTTGGCCAATTTTTACTATCTCACAAAGTAAAGATGGCCATCAAATTAGAATTTCTGTTTAGGAAAAGCTTAATTTGAACTAACTAGAGAAGAAAATAAAACATACTAATTGATTTACTATAAACTTCAGGACATCCCTCATTTCAAAAATATGTCATTACACTAACATGCCAAACCAGAAAATAGAACCCAAAGATGAGCCTCAAGTATCTAAATTTAACAGAGCGCTCAGGATTTAAGAAAAATGTTGACTATCTCTCTTCCCAATATTTAAACAGCTGTCAAAACTTACTTAGCTTATCTAAATTTATTCAGCTGAAAATGAACCTGAATCGATGTCCAAAATGCAGATTATTCAGACTGACAAGGATAATCTGTAAATTATCCGTTGTCAATCGTTCTGTTAGAGAATAATCAAGCCTTCAAAATATAAGTCCCTACGAATAAAAAGTCCTGCAAAGCGTCTGTAACGCTCAGCTCCTGTTGGTTTGTATCATACCTGTTTCGTCAATCTGAGATGCCACTGACTGTAAAATGCACCACCATGAAAGAATACTGCCAATTAAACTATACCAGGCCATCAATTTTTAGTCCCAATTGTAGTCCCATTTCAAATACGTTGAAATGTGAACACTGCACCTTTGCATCCAGGAGCCATAGTGAAACCAAAGATGCATCCTCACGGCTGGAAAAGCAGGCAGTGGGCACCTGCCTGACCCCTTAAGTGCTAATATTTAGTTCTCCTGGCCTCATATGACATCTTTTTGTGACGTCTTCTGAGGCTGGTTACTACAGCATCTCCTGCTGGTCCAGACGACACAGCCCCGCAGTTTCCTGCCTCCTTTGTGTGAGTTTACACGTGGGAATGTTAAATAGGCAGCATTTCTTAATGGCATATTTAGAAACTGGTACAACTTATAAATGATGGCATCTTAGAGCAAATAAAATAAAGCACGTGCCTCCTCCTCTTCCTTATCTAGTTTATTTCCCCCCTGGGTCCCCTAGATTCTAGTGCTCCCTAAAAGTCACAGTATTCTCCTACCTATAATTTCAGCTTGTCTCATTTCCAGCCTCTCAGGTGAGGGTAGGAGTTTACCCCTGGCAGCAGATTTTTATTCTCAGGCTGCTCCCTACCCGCCATGCCTGGAGCGTCAAAGATGATGCTCAGAGCTGAGGACAGTAAGTCAGGTTCTGATTGAACCGTAAGAACACTGAATGGGATGGTCTAGGAAGCTGGAACCAAGAGGTTTCAAGCTAAGATCCATTTGTACTCATCTCCCTAACGTGAGCGTCAACCTTTCCTATTGTGAGGATCTACTCTCAGGAAAAGGAAGGAGGGAGAGAGGAAGGGAGGAGAGAGGAGGAAAGAAAGGGAGAGAGAGGGAGAAAAACAGATGGACAGACAGCAAGATGGAGCCGTGCAAACTGCTCTGCTCCCAAAGACAGCAGGGGAACGGGGAGCCTCTGATCCGCAAAGGGCAGCCAGTCCCGGGCTGACGGCCAGGAGTACGTTTCTGACTTTCATCCCGACTAATGCAAAATAATGATTCATATTTTAGAAAATGCCAATGTAATAATGTGAATATATTACCTCCAAACTGTAATAACGTAGGCTTTAGGCAAAAAAGTCTGCAAATGTAACTCTTAACCTCATTATATTTTAGATTACATCATTGTTCAAACTATTTCAGACTCTTACGACAAAAATGAGTAAAATCAAGTGTAATTCCAACAATTAGAATTGGTTCATGTTACCTGAAACTGGAAAATACATCTTTAGAAAAATTCAAAGGTTCAGCAAAGGTTTACAAATGTGTCTGTCTTTGGAGGTGGCTCAAGGGTCTCATAAATAATAAAGCGTTTTCTACCAAATAACAAATTTAAATTAAGAAACACAATTTTAACTACTTTATATATCAGTATTCTAACCACAATTTTGTAAGGAAAAGTATATTTATATGCTTTTTATAAAAGTCTCAAAATCATTACATTAGATGCTTCAAAAACCTCTGTAAGCACAGAACAGAATTGTATTTCTCCTACCATTCGCCTATCCTTTACAAATAGTTGTTTTGTTTTGTTTTTTAAGTCAGTGTTAAAACTGAAGTTTAAATAAATAAGCTTTTCAAATGACAATCCAGGATGGTGTGTGACCAAACTCCTAAAGGAGACTGTGGCAGTAATGGGAATGCAATAATCACTTCAAGAGTCTGCGAGGCAGAAGTTACATCAGATTCTAAATTGGTTCTTCATGTCACCGTGCTCTGAATATAAGTCCTAAACGAGCTAAAGAAAAGTACACCTAAACCCGCTAAACATCATTCATCTCACTTATCGATGAACTCTTTCTAATGGGAACACGTCACAGATGTGGATTATCTGAGACAAGGTGTTCACGAACTTACAACACTATTGGTTTTTAGAATGCTGTAACACTGAATCGTGCATGGTATCATGATAGGCCTAATTATTTTTAAGTTATCCTTAAAAATCTATATTACGTTTGTCTCTAAGTTCCATGAAACACCAACAAATCAAGTTACACAAATCCCTAAGTAAAAAAACTATAAAGGATTTTATAAAGACCTTGTCATTTAAATTTTAAGTGAAATTTACACACTAGTTCGATTTCCTACTGAATACAGGAAATGTGTGAGCCGTTGATTCTGCTGATCAACGGACCATCAGAACTCTAGAAGCATTTCCCACTGAAAACACTGAAGTTTCACAGATGCATTTTCAGATGAAGGCGTGAGTTTTTAACATAAGTAACATATTTGTATAATTAAAAATTTTATGTTGCAATGTGAGCAATTAACAGATCAAACAAAGTAGTAGCGTGAGTTCATCGTCAATGCTGGGGCTTGAGAAAAAGCAGGTATAAACTGTTAAATGAAATTACACACACCAAGAAGCCCAAGTCGTGCAACGGTTCAATGCAGGCTGGCACGCACACATGCCCGCAGCCCTCTGCCCCCTCGCTAAGGACAGGGCTTAAAAAAGAGGCCCCGTGCACAACACCTCAGTCTGAAAGCCTGCACCGCAGGCAGCCGAGACGGACGCAGGGCTTCTGGCTGAAGGGACCTCCTCTTCCCCACTCTGCCCTCCACTTGAATGCTATCGGATGGCGGTGAAGGACAAAACAGGGTCATAAACCGAAAGAACAACGAAAAGGAACGGAGACATGAGCAAACAAGACAAGAGGGCAACGACTACTTAGACAAACGGCAACAGGGAAGCGGCAGCTCCGGCTCTACGGAGTGCGGGGAGTGGACAAGCGGCAGAGTGGGCGCCCCGCTGGGAAGGGAGCCCCCGAAGGATGCAGCGTCCACAGGCAGCATGTGCTGGAGAATGTGGTGGCAAGGCCTTGGGCTAGAACCTGGGGCAGTGACAGAAAGTGTCAGATGGCTCCCACTCACAGGCCCAGAGAGGAGCCAGCACAGACTGAAACGCTGGGGCACAAGGATGCGAGGCACGAAAGAGGTTTCCAGGAAAAACAGAAGGGGAAGAGGCTCAAAACTGCAAAGCATTGGAGAGTTCAGAAAATCATCAATGGGTGTTTAAAGAATTTGGGGGAAAAAAATCACAATGTGTAAAGAAAGCAAATGAAACACGAGACAATGACTAACTGCAGAGAAGATGAAGAGCGATCAGGGAAATGAAACGCAGTCACGTGTCCTGCTCGGCCAGGGAGGGAGTCTGTGCATATTCATGCGATGGTGAGTGCTGACTCAACTGAAAATGTGACCGCGCTGGCAGGGCAGGGAGAGGCCACACGGAGGTGGCCCAGGCCCTGGTTCAGAGCCCGACACTCGACCATCATGAAAGGAGAAGACTGCGCGGCGGGAATGAACTCACTGTGAGAATCCAGGTAAGCACCACCTGAAAGGTGTGAGGTCCACGCCTGCGGATGACGCAGCAGGGGCTCTGCTGTTGGACTGCGAGTTTCTCACTTGGATGAAAACAAACCTTTCGGAAAGACTCTGAGGGGTTTCTTGGCACTTCCAAAGGCAACCGAAAAGGTTACTGGCTCTTTATTACGTAGAATTATACCTCGAAACACTTCCCATACAGAGTTAGAGGTGAGGACAACAGAAAATGAAGGTTAAAGAAGATGAGCGTTTTAACGAGAGAGACGCAGACAAACCGCCTCACGTGGGACTGATCCGTGGCTTCTGGCCACGCTCGAAAAGGTCGTTCTGACCAGTCGTTTTGACCACTGAGGACAAACAGAAAGGCTGGCCAAACATGACAGAAACACCTGCTCAAGGGCAGCGGAAAGCTTACAAGAGGAGGAGCGTCAGAGGGCCGAGGCCTAGGAGAAGCCGAGAATTCAGACGGGTGCAGCTGCGGGGCACCCGAGTCATCCCAGTTCCTACAATTAGATTAAGGAAACAGCGGAGTTCTAGTGACTCCGGGCACTTGGCAAAGGAGAGAAAAACTGATGTTTAATATCCTCAAAGGGAGAAGAAGGCAAAAGAGTAAGGGACGCCTGTCCTGTAGGAGGGGGGCCCGCTCTTTGGGGTGTCCCAGCCGGAGGCCCTGGCATGGGGGCACTCTGTCAACTCATAAACACGCATTGGCTCACACTTCTGGAAGGCAGGCTGTAGTCATCATTTTCAATTCTACACCTTTGAAAAAATACGTAAACCCACCTTCACTTCGTTTTAAAAATCAGTAATTTTAACTCACTTTTCCAACACCATTTTCCTTATCTGTGACTTATTGTTGCAGTTGTTACATGGACCAAAATGGGCAGCATTAAGCGGGTGCCACTCAGGAATGACATTTGTGAAGGTGACCAGATTCTTCGTACATCTACAAAAAAAGAAGATACAGCTTTAATTCATTTGAATGAAATCCATCCATGTTAATTTAAATCGATGTCTAAAATAAGAGGTACTGGTCTTGGTGGTACCCATACTTACCCCCACCCCGGCTGCTGTAACGAACAGGCCGACATGGCTCCCTAACCCTGGGCGAGCTCTGTGCGAGACTCTCCGCATCAGTTCCCTACAGTTTCCAGCTGAGAGATGAAGACCTTAAAGGCAGGGTTTCTCCAAAGCAAAACCTGGATGCCCACGCCGGATAACGCTCGCCGTAGAGACCGTCCTGCACACGTGCCTGACTCTGCACAGGGGCCCCTTTCACTGTGGGGACCACCCCACGCGCATCAGCATGTTCAGCACCGTGCCTGACCTCTGCACACGGGACCCCATAGCGGCCCCCAGCTGCTCCCTAGACACTGCCCAATATCCTGCGGGGCACGAAAGCGTCCCCAGTAGAGAACCACTGTTCTAAGGTTGTCAAATTTATTAAGAGCTCACCCCTTACTCAAAAAATTCATAGCCTGGCTACCCATCACTGACAACACTAAATGAAAAGGGCATTTCCAGACACAGAATCAGGAGTATTTGCAACTCGATCATCTTGGTCCTTAAAAATTAGAAGACAGTTGTGAAAGCAGCGACTGCCTCCACAGGTCACACCCAGGGTCTAAGCTGGCACCGCAGTGTGAGTACCTGACAGCAACAGGCATCTCGAAAGATGATCTTGAGAGCAGAGATGTACACTGTGCCCCAGCTGGATTCGCTTTCATATGAACTATCTTTAAAAAAACAATTATTACCTAAGAGACACTGGCTTCTTTCTAAATAATAAACCAATGTTGATATGTGACAAGTGACATAAGCACAGGCTGTAAAAACAGATCTGCTCTCAAGGAAGCTAACATTTTAAAAGCAAAGCAGCATAAAGGATGGACAAATGTGCTGACTGTATTTCTGATAAGTTCTTGGTTCTCAAAGGGAGCTGCTAGTAAAGGCTCTCACTCTTCCGCTTGTGAAAGGAAACCTGTCCCCGCAGACAAGCGTCAATGTTCCATTCGACATCTGAAGTTTCTGAGTGCTGACTATGCGCGAGGCAGGCCACACTGTGTAAGCACGCGTCCTTCACACAACACTGAGTACTGTTTTTATCCTCATTTTACAGATGAGGAAAGTGAATACAGAACGCACATCATGCAGTAAATGGCAGACTTGAGATCTGAATCCAGAGGGTCTGACACAAAAGACCAGTTTTTAACTCTAGAATATATGTTCTAAATCGAGCCAACGTTCCTTAATTTGCACTAAAAACAGCAGCTCAAGAACAAATGAGTTTGCTGCATATTCGGATTAAGTGAAAGTAAGTTTTAACCTACGATATACTAAACGTATTTAATGAAATGTCACTTCATTTTAGTTTTTCTTCTGAAACTACATTTTTTTTTTCAGAACAAAGGAAATTAAAAACAAAACAAAAAAACAAAATGAGCAAACCCAAGTGGCTGGTGGCTTCTTTCCCTCGCGTTCTCAGAGTTTTCTATAAACTTCCGAAATGCACTTATCAATTCATATTCAAAATAAGTTAAAGCAGACAACAGACCAAAATAATCACGACCCTCTATTATGTGTTTGTATGTTATCTTTCTAACTAGTCTGAGTTTGGCCAAGATCAAGGTTACTTCTGCTGAGTTTCTGGCACCGAACGTACTCAGTGAAAAGCGGCCAGACTGAAATGCAGCCTTTGGAGAAGCTGGAACCCAGCTGATTCCATCGCCAGGCCTGTTCGCACCCTGAAATGGAGGTGGTCACGGAGGGGGCCGCAGCGAGCAAGGAGGCCTCCAAGGCCAGAGGATCTGGGCACAAACTCTGCCTCTTTCTAGTGTGTCACCTCAGGCATCTATTTAACCCCTTTCAAGCTTCAGTTTCTACATCTGTCGAATGGGGAACAAATCAGGTAATTTATATAAGACAGTGATAGAAAACCAGGGAACAAGTATTTATTTTCTTATTTACTTAGGCAAAATTATGTAAGTCCTATGTACACATGAAATGCTAGTACTTTCGAGCTAAGTGGTAAAAAAACAAACCATCGTTTTCTGATGCTGTGGCTTGCACAGTCCCTAAGGCATTCTTTCAGACTCGACTCTCAATGGACCCCCAAATACCTAAAATTCACCGCAATCTAAGTAATGAATATCTAAGTAACATTTTTCTCTCACAGTTTTTAGACATTTTTGAAAGACTTCAAATTTTTCTAACTTACGGGTAGGTTAAAGAAAGAAAGGATTTCTCAATTACAGAAATTTTGAACAAACGACTAACAGAACCAGTTTGGTAATCCTTTCGGCCGCTAGCCAGCGACTTCCCGCACATGGACGCAGTGAGGGCAGCACGTCTGAAGGGCCTGTCACTCCCTGCCCCACCCCAAACCCCAGTCTCTCCCCCATCACCTGGCAGGTGCACGGAGCGGGGGACCCCTGCAGAGTCGTTCTTCTCCTGCTCCCTCCTGAGCCCGACCTCAGGGCCCCGCACACCAAGCGCAACCCCCCCAGTGTCCCCTGGAGGCACAGGAGGCAGAAAACATGGCTGACTGCACTCGTGGAAGGTTCTGGGGTGCTGCTGGCCTTTGGGGACCGGGAAAGCATGTGTTACCTCTGACAACTGCCGCCAGACTCCGGGAGCCTAAAATGTTTCCGTGATGCTGGAAACATAAATGGAACCCTAGCCTCTGCGGAGGGGGCAGATCGCACGCGCTTTCGAGGGGGTCTGACGGGCACTCTCACTCAGCAGGGCAGGCGGAAGGGGGACAAGGCGGGAGAGCCACTGTCCTACCCCCACTGGGAACTTGTGGGACAATTCCCACTAATAGTGATGGTCTTTTACTCCCCCAGTCTAAAGACGCAAACTATAATTTCCGGGGTTCACGTTCTTCCCTTCAACCTGAATGCTGAAGACACTTCAGGACACGGTGGGAGATGTCATCAAGGGGAGAGGAGCCAGGGAGAGAGCAGCAATATACGTGGCAGCGAGTTTTATTCAAACGTCATTACTTGGAGCCATTTTCATCAAGACGAATCCATTAAAAAAATTAAAACAAAAACAAAAACAGAAAAACTAACCTGTTTTGATACTTGTGACCACACTGTGAACATTCAAAGTTCCAAGAAAAAGAGTACGTGAAGAGCTTTTCAATGCAGGGTTCTAATTTTAAGAGCAGGGGAAAGGCAAACACAGGGCTTTCCATGTCACCTTCAAAAACAGAAAGGAAAAGTTACTGCCGTGAAGAACTGCAAAAGGCAAACGCCAACTACGAACGGTCGTCTTTTCTCTACGCTCTCGGCAGAAGACAGGAGAACACGAACATGTGACAGAGAAGTTATTCATACGTGAGCAAATTTCTAAAGCATTTTTCTAAAAACGTCCCCAATCAAGATTTCATTATCACTTCGGTCTCTATTTTTCATTTTTCTTGACGGACACTGATGAAACTTCTTAAGACAAAAGACACAGTAGACCCATAATCTTCTTGGATCTTGTGAGCTTTTCTCAGAAAAAAAAAAAAAAAAAGTCCTCGGAACTATAATAATCCTAGGGCGTTATGAAAATAAACGTTTGTAAATGGTTTGCTACGGATACTAAAAACAGCATAACTGGTGAAACATGGTAGAGTA
This sequence comes from Pteropus medius, assembly GCF_902729225.1. Lineage (NCBI taxonomy): Eukaryota > Metazoa > Chordata > Mammalia > Chiroptera > Pteropodidae > Pteropus > Pteropus medius. Next base: position 1,003,805 of record NW_024340693.1, read on the forward strand.
AGTTCGGAGTTGGACAAAGCTGTTAAAAAACCACTCCTACCCCCATGGCAGCTCTATGGGTGGAGAGCAAGAGCCCGGGCGAGAGCAGGAGCCGGGGTTAGGCCGCCCGGGTTAGAGCACCAGCCCGCGTCTCCCGGCTCCTTGCCAACCCGCCTTCTTCATCTTTTAACAATTTTTTTTGCTATGTGTGTATCACCACGTATCAAGCATCTGCGATGAAGCAGCCACTTTACATACACCGTCCCGAGTCTCACAATCACTCTGCGAGGTCAGTACTTTCCTCCTCGGCCACAAGGCTCTGTGCCTGGAGCCCCAGGGCAGCACGCTAGCGAGAGGGGGAGCTGGGCCGCCATCCCCCTGGCCAGAGCCAGGCAGTGCCCACAACAATTAAAATTAAACTTCAGACACGTGAAGACTAGAGAAGATCTGAATTTTGCTGTCATTGAAACAAAAACGGAACCACGATGCTGTCTTCCAGGGTGGGGTCAGCAAGCAAGTCACATAGGAGGGTTTCCGGTCCCCTCCTCCATCCCTTCTCCCATGGGTTCCTCTCCTATCCCATCCTCAGGGAGCTTAGATGCTGCCTCACTGATGTGACCCTAAAACAAATCTGGGTCCTTTCACCCATCCCTCCCCGGGCAGTGTCACTTCCGTGGTCCAGCTCTTCCCCGGCCTGCGCCTACGGCAGCCAGGAACGCCACCAGCAGTTACCCGGGTGGGAACAAAAGGCACAACAGTAGCAGTTACTGCCTGAGCATATGCAAGGCGGGGGTTCTCGTCCAGACTGCTATCCTACTGGTCTGTCTATCCTGACACTGGTACACAACGCTCAGATCAAGTTACAACGGCTACTGTAATAGTTACTTAGGTCTGTGGTATAGTCCTGCTGCTATTTTTGTATAAAAATATAAAATCAAAACATTTTTATAAATAGAAACAAATACAAATCAATCTCCTAAAGATGAACATGTGCAACGCCATAGGCATAAACAGTATGTAGTGTAGCATAAGTTTGTCATTAGCCACTAATGCTTACTCTATTGCAACTAAATATTAATTGGAAAAGTAGATTGTTTGCATTTCATAATGACAACATAGAATCTTCAGGTCCAAAAATACATGAAGTTCCCAATGAACCATCATGAAAGAGTTGTAATTACAGACCGTCTTAGGTCATTTATGTAGCCCCAACACTGGTCTTTTTTTCCCTTTGATTATAAATTTTATGACTATTAAATATAAAGCATACCACTAGCAGACACATAATGCCAATGCCTAATTCCATTTTTTACAGCCTCCTGCCTAAATTAGTTAAGTAGTTCCTCTGCCTGTAGTAACTTAACCCCAGCGCCTCCCCAACCATACCCGTTTGCCATGGCGCGAGCCTCTCGGCTGCGGCCTGGCTCGCCCAGCGCTCTCCCCATCGTGTGTTCGTGTCTTCTGATGGCTCTTCTATCAAGCTGTCTTTCTTTAACACATGTACAGAAGATCTTTATAAGACATACCTGACATTTCTTTGTTCGATCTTCGCCCGGAAATATTTAAAGTTTAACAGTATGACTACATCTACTAATCTTTTATTAGAGAAATTCTTTCCCACTGAGTGAAAAAGTATTCACCTATATTTTCTTCCCAAGTTTTACAACTCTGCTTTTCGTGTTTAGGTCTTTAAACATACTGACGTTTCTTTCTGCTTATGGTATGAAGTAGGATCCAACTTTCCCCTGTATTGGGACCCAGCTGTTCCAGGCCATTCACCAGATACCTGTTCTCCCTCCCGCCTACCTGCATCACCGCCCAGCACAGCACGAAGCAGTCGAAGGCGGGGGTTCTCGTCCAGACTGCTGTCCTACTGGTCTGTCTATCCTGACACTGGTACACAACGCTCAGACCAAATTAAGCTCTTTCGACTTACATAAGTAGAAACCATAACAATATCAATCTTTTCTTCAAAAAAAAAAAAAAGAGCAGCATAGAGGTTAGAGAGAAAGAAAACACCCAACTGAGGGTGGCAGCTACCTCTGTGGGAGGCAGTGGGGTGCTGGGGACAAGGATGGGGCCTCAGCTGTGCTTGTGATGCTGTTTCTTAGACTGTGGGGAGGGAGAGCAGAGAAGACAGTTTACAATGTGCTTTTTAAAAACACTAATCAAAATGATAAAGTGGCTGATCTTAAACATTTGACCCACGCTCAGGGTCAGCACAGACGCTACTTCTCTTTCTTTAGTACTTTCCACCGGTATTCAGAATGAGGACAACTCGCGGGAAGATTCACAGTGCTCTGAGGAAAGATCAGACTCCGTCAGCAAGGTCCTAAGCTCCAATGCGGCAATGCTGGCTGAGGAGTGCCAACACCGACGCGGGGTGCACCTGGATCGGAGGGGCTCAGGGCCTGGCCAACCACCTGGCTGCGTGATGCCTCAGAACCCCTCCTCTGCTGCAAGGGAAGCCAGGCCCAAGGCAGTGATGGAGCAAGATGCATCCCTGTTCCAAGTGCAATCACCGGGGATAAGAAAGTGGTGATTCCGACAGGGAGAACCCGCTCTGAAGTCCACCTGGGACCCGAGTCCAGATGCTGAACACAGCATCTCAGGTCACACAAGGAGGGAAATGATACCTGCAGAGTGCGGCACGGAGCCCTCAGGTCTGTGCTCTGCTGGTCCTACGGAAAAGGTGCCTGAAATGAGGGTTGACCAACAGACTGGTGGTTGGGGCGAGGAAGGGGCTGACTCCTAAAAAGCCAGGGGCAATGTTTAGGGTGACAGACATTCTCCATCTTGACTGTGGTAACGGTTACACATATAGGTAAATCACACTTCGATAAAAAGGGAAAAAAAGAATACTCAAACGCCACCTGAGCAGCGCTTAGACCTACAGGTGGCCATGCCCAGGGTTCGGCATCTGGAAATTCAGTTTACTATGGTAACCAAGTAAGCTGACTTCTGTGGGCGTTCGTGAAAAACATGACAATAAAACTAGGGAACAAAACTGTAGCACAAAGAAGTCGGGGATACTACCGTGCAAAAAAAGACACTGCTTCCAGATGCAACAGCTGGGTCTGATGAAATGCCTGCCACTCGCTGAGAGAAAAACTTGAAGGCACTGACGTTACACAATTTAATATGGGTAACGGGTAACATACTGACGGGGAACCGTACATTCTGTTCCTATGATCCAATATTAATAGAGTTAATACAAGAATAAGAAATCAAACAAAAAGACATTCCCTCAAACAAGCTAAGCGCCTTTCTGCAAAACTAAAAACAGATCCAGCGGCCTGCTCCACTCTGCTCCCAGAGGCCAAAAGCCGATCAGAGGACAGAGCAGGTCTCATTCTTGCGCTCTTTTTAAAGGTGAGAAAGCTCTCCCAAAAGGTCATCAGTATATTTCTCCTCACATCCTACTGGCAAAGCCTGTGTCATCTGTCCACGCCTAAACCAGCAAGAGCGGGCGGAGCAGAATCGCTCTGCTGGGTTAAGACCAGATATTCTCCACCGGGCCCACCGTTAGGATCACGTGGGCGCGCCTGAGGATGACTGACCGAGCCCCACCTGAGATTCTCTGAACGGGCCCCTGGCACTAGCAGTCGCTCTTACACTCTCTAGGTGGTTTTCAACGCACAGTCAAGGAGGAAAATGCTGGACTGGCCTACTGGGCGAAAGCAGGCGGAGGTGCGCTTCAGAGTCTTCACCTGGCTGGGGCCTGCCCCCGCTCAAGGGGTGGAGCCCAGCCAGCGTATTTACAGGGCGCAGCTCTGCCCGCCGACGGTTTACCAGCAGTCGATTCCTACATGAAACCACTCAGATTCTCCCTCCCGAGAATCTGATCATCCAAAGTAATAAAACAGCATCACGTTTCCTTATGATGTAAATATGTCTTTACGGTAGGTGAGTAATACAGTTAAATCTCACAAATTACTTACCTAATGTGCATCTAAGCTGAGGCTGGAGTCTAAGAAAAATTTCATCTCTGACTTCATTCAGACAGGCCTCTATCTTTGCAAAGATTTCTGAATTAAGTTCTTTACAATCTCCACCTAAAAACATGATACAGAACATTATCATTTCTCATCAACCTATATCTTTTCAAGAAAATTAAAACATTACCAAGAATGAAAGTTTATCAGTCAACATATTTTGCAAACAGACATGAAAAGCGACGTTTCCTTCACCCTCCCTCCGCCCTCTGCGGCGTGCCGTGCACTCCCTCAGTATGTTAACGGCACAGCACCGTCAGCGCCGACTGGGCCAGCGCCATTATAAGGAGTCTTAAGAAGTTATGACTATTTCCCAAACATCTGGTATAAATCCCTCCTTCTCTGTCATTGTTTGGGAGGATGGGAAGGGTCTGAGGGGTCTTCGACAACATCATAGCATTTATACAATTCCACATCCTGCTTTTTTCACTCAAATTTGCTTCATTAAAAACTCTGCAGGCTCGTTACTACACTCCAGTGAAGCCACAGTTTTATTAATCATTCCCCTATAGCAGCACGTTTGCTGCTGTGAATACTATCATGATGAGTGTCTTTGAGCACATACCTGTCCATGTTTTTGATAATTTCTTTAGGACAAAAGTCCTCAAAATTGAATTACTGTGACAGAAAACTATCCAAGATTAATAAACAAATTATTTTTAATAAAAGCCTCCATATACCTCTGAATCCTGTTACTCTTAAAGCTACAAAGAGATCTTTTCACTCAAATCTTACAAATAAATAATACATACAGCTGATCACAAGCATCGATCAGAACTTTTGTTATTTGACCACGCCAGAAAAGAACATTTATAATTCAAAGAAATGCAGCTCGAATGTAATTACAACCGTATTATAAATACTACTAAATATTCTATAAAAAATTAATAAGATTAAAATATAAGATTAAAATAAATTCAACAGTCGAGTCAAAATTTGAACGAGAAGTATTCTTTTCTGCAATGAACTGTCCCCTACTCAGCATTATAGTGCCTATAATTATAGAAAACAGAAACAGAAGACAAAAGCAAAAATGCTTGTGAAAAACTTAACTTTAAAAACTGCAAAGAAATTCAATCTCAAAGAAAGTCAAATTGAAACAAAATACTTCTTATCTAACAAAATTATAACTTTTAAATGTTATACCCAGGTGACGAGCGTGCTCTGGGATGTTTTCTTCTACCTGTGAAAATGTAATTACGTGCTGGTGAAAGCCTTCTGGAAAGCCATTCGGAAAGACTCTTTATGTTTGTATTTTAATATTCCTTCTAGGATATAATCAGCAAGGGATTCAGAGGATAAATGGATATCTGTCATGCTGTTTATTCATAATAGCAAAAAATGGTAATAAGCAGCTTCATTGGGCACCAATGGGGAAACAATGTATAAGATTTACATAAAAGACTGCATGAGCAAAGTCAAGTAGAATAAAGGATTCTTACACTAGCACATAGCAAGACCAAAAAAGCCCTAATAATCAAAACAGTGCGGTATTGGTGCAGGCACAGAAAAAGTGGCCAAGAGAACTAAGAGTTGACAGTTGTCTTCATATATGGAATATCATATGACAAAAGTGGCATGAATTGAGACAAAAAGTAGAGCTAAAAAAACTGGCTATGCAACGGGGAAAAAATGGGACCTTACCACCACACGTCACACTCAAAAAAATGATTCCAACAGAATTAAGGATTTCAACGTCAAACGCATAACTTTATGACTTTTCAGCGAAAATAGAGAAGAACGACTTTCTGATTTGGGGGAAAGAAAAGTTTTCTTTTAAAAGCCAAATTACTAGCTATGAAAGGAAAGATTAACAATTTTTGCACATAAAAAGATATCTTGTAAAAAGTAACAACACAAATTCTGAAAAACCAGTAAAATGCACCCTAAAAGCCATCAAAAAAAAAAAAAAAATAAAAGTAAAAACACAAGATACAAATTGGGTGATTTATCAGTATGTATCAGACATAAACACAGAACAAGGACACCTAAAACTCACACAAACCAGTAAGAACGTGGCGGCAGAACGGAGAGGGATGACAGGCAGGCACTCCACAGAAGACGGAGCACAGCCACCCTACACGTGAAGACCTGTTCAGCCTCTAACATCTGGGAAAGGCAAACCGAGACCACAGACTGCTCCCACCCATCAAAGAGCAAAGGTCTCCCAAGTGTGCCGCCAAGGGGTGTGCTGATGGGCACGAACTCCATGGAACACGACTCACTGGGACACTGTGACGCTGGACTCACACCTACGATGGGGCAATCCCATTCCTACCGTACAGCCAACGGGCTTGCTACCTGTATGCCAGGAGACCCACCTGAGGACATTAACAGCAGTAGCATTGTAATGGCAAAAAACAACCCAAGGGCAGTTGAATGAATATATTGATGTATTTACAAAATGGAAACATTCTAGAGCACTGAAAATCAATGAACCACAAAAGGAAGCAGCTTCGTAGATAAATCTTTAAAAAAAGAAAAAGGGGTCCCAGAAGACATTGCGTAATATCCTTTTTTTATTAAATTGAAAACAAATTAGACGTTATATTGTTCAGACACACCCGTAGGGCAAACCATTAAGGAAGAAGGAAGGACGGGATGCATTCGGGGTGATGATTGCCTTTGCGGGGGGGCAGGGGTGGAAGATGCGGGGGAGGAGCACGTGGGCACATGCAAGTTACTGGGACTATTTTAATTCTTCTTGGGTTGGGAGTGGGTTCGTGGGTATCCTACTTTATAGAAAATAAAACAAAAAATATATCCCTCACTGTGAAGACAGATTTTGGGGAGAGCTGCAGAATTGTGGGTGATCTGTGTTCTTTTTTTCTGCTTTATGGCAATTAAAAAACTTAAAATTTTACTTAGATACGCTCTCTGATGAGCACTGTTACCCTGAGCTAAGATCCACTACAGCCTCTTTTGATGTTCACTCGGTTTTTGAGAAAGGACTGCCTTTCGGGGGCAGTCGTGACCATGTAAGTGGTGTCAGTTCAGTTTCACGACAGCTCCCGGGTCTCCACACAGAACAGAGGGTACTGATGGCATCTTTTCCACGGGCTGTGAGATGAAACTCAACATTTTCTTTACAAATTAAAGAGAAATAAAGTATTACCACGGACCTTCGACTCCATCCACCTGGCTGGCGTGCAGCAGCTCGCTGGCGCGGCTGTACTGTGTGAACAGCTGCCAGAACACGGAGTCCTCTTTGGCGCACAGGTGGGTCAGCACAGCCTTCCTCAGCACTTCCAAGTGCACCAGCGCTGACAGGAGGCAGTCCAACCAACAGAGGGCATGAGAGTTTCTCCACTGAACACACACAGTCCGGCAAAACGGCCTGCACCTGCTCTCCAGCGGCGTTTCCAGTCCAGGCGTGCCTCCTTCATTTTGAGGGGCAGCGTTGCCAGTTCCAGAAACACCCACCGTAGCAGCATCTTCTTCAGCAGCCACGTCAGCAATAGCAGCTTCCAAAATCTCGTCCTGCTCCAAGGAATTATCGGCCCTAACTGGGTCCCGCTGACCGCCGTGTGGTGAGCCAGGTATGTCCGATGCGGCTTCATCATGGGCCTCTCCAGAACGTCTGCTGCCCAAAACCCGGTCGCCACCGGTGACGATACGATCTTTAATCTTTTTGGAATTTGCTAAAGGAGGTGAGTCTCTATAGCTGGTTTCCAAGAGCTTTCTTTTTTGAGGCTTATTTGGAGTCTGATGATCTTCCAAATCAGGAGAAATTAAGTTATTAAGTGATTTAAAGCCCAAAGGATAGATGCACTGGAAAGGAAAGATAAAATGATAAAAACTACAAAAAGTCAAGTAATCTCAAGTTTTACTTTACTGTTCCTAAGTCATTAAAACATGTACAAAATTTTAGCATCAACTTGACATGAGAGGGTATAATATCATTAACCTAAATTTGAAGGAACTAGAGATAAACAACTATTTAATAAAAAATTTGGTCCCCAAGAGAATAACTATTCCTAGTGAATTTAAACAATCAAGGCTTTAATCTGAATCACCCTGGGTTAAGCAGACAAAGAAAACATACATACTTTTGCTCTGATAAAAAGCTAACGTCAAGTGGATAAAATTTTTCAACAGTTTAAAGAAATATTTTACGAGTGTGTTATTCTTAGGGACAAGTACACTGCGTAACACTAAAAATTAGAAAAGCATTTTCAAATAAAAAAGTTACGTGGAGTAATTTCTGTTGCTTCATTCTGAAGCTGAGTATTAACCTGAGAGAACATCAGCGCATCAACTTTGGATCTTTACTGGGCCTAAGAGTCAAACTGGCTGGATTTTAATGACTGTCAAATCTCACTGTGCATTAACCCATTTTCAGTCAAATATCAACAGTATAAACAGATGGCTAAAATAATCAATAAGTTCTCCCTAAGTTTGATAACCAGCAAAATATTTCACAAGACAAATTCAAGAAACGTATGTACTACGTGCCCTCATTCAACACATGCCGCCCTCTCCGCAAGCAGCCAGACTGCGGCCTCGGTGGCCTCTAGTGAACTGAGGAACAGCACCTCCGGCTACTCCTGTCCTCGCAGTCAGCCCCTGCCACACGACACTGGGTTGGGCCATGTGACGAGCGGCGATGGGACGTCAGCATGAGCGATGCACCTGCAGCCCTGCTAAGTGCTGGCTCACGGGGCCGGCCCCCATGGAACCCCTCTGGAAGACCCTCCCCAGTCCCAGCCACCACACTGTGAGAGGTCAACCCAGCCTCAAGGACAGAACGGTCCTACACCCTGGGGAGAAGAACCCAGACCCTGGCTGACCGCCTGAGCTGGGACCCAGCTGGTGGCGCGGTCCCACTGCCAGCCAGGCGGACATTTCGGTCATGGCATCGAAGGTGTAAGAGCCGCCCGGCTGCCTGGCCAACCTATGGAATCGTGAGGAATAATAAGTGAAACCATTAAGTTTTTTAGTCACTAAGTTGTGAGGTGGTTCGTTTCACAGCAACAGATAACTGAAATGCACTAAATACAGTTTCTTCAATACAAACAAGATACTCATGATACTGCATTTATTATGAAACTGTTTAATAGAACAAGTTCTAGATTCTTCTGTTACCAACTAGTTGTAGAGTCACTGTCAAACAACTTTACACCTTAAGAGTACTTCCTAAATCCTACATATGTCAGTAAATGCTTTAAAACAGCAATAATTTTCTATTCGAAGTGTCCTAAAAAGGGGTATACTCCCCCAAATTAAAAGACCTCAGAGATACTTGCACACCCATGTTTATGGCAGCAATCTTAACAGTTAGGAGGTGGCAGCAACCCAAGTGCCCATGGGCACACAAGTGGGCAAAGAAAACGTGGTATATGCACAAAATGAGTACTACTCAGCCTTTAAAAAGGAAATCCTGTCACATGCTATAACATGGATAAACCCTGAGGACATTATGCTCAGTGAAATGAGCCAGACACAAAAAGACAAATGCCGTACGTGTCCACTTACGTGAGGGACCTGACGGAGTGAAACTCACAGAGACAGAGAAAAGGGTGGGAGCGGGGCTGGGGGAGGGTGGGAGTTACTGTTTCATGGGGACAGTTTCCCTTGTGTGAGATGAGAAAGTCCTAGAGACCTGCTGCACCCCAATGTGGATGCAGCTGACACTCCTGAGTCGGACACTTAAAAACGGTTAAAATGATAAACTTTGTTATGGGTTTTTTTTTTTTTGGTTACTGCAATTAAAATTTTTTAAAAATTTCAAAGAGGCAAAAATTAAAAAGCAAACAATCTTTCCCAATCTCAAGCAGAGTCAGCACCCTACTTAATAAAGAACAATAAACCAGACTCTTTAGCGATGACGGTTCTTTTACCCGTACTCCTAGTAAATTCACCCATCTCATGGTTCACTCAGCTACACGCCGACGACTCCCCACGTGCATCTCCAGTCACAAACACTGCACCCAACGCCAGAAGCACAGATCCAGCTGTTCGCTCCAGACCCACAGATGTTGGGCAGATGTCTCCAGCTTGACTGGTTCTGGCCTCCTGATCCTTTTCCCAATCCTCCTCTTCCAAAGCCGTGTCATCAAAGTAACTGGCAATTCCACTCTTCCAATCATTCAGGTCAAAAATCTGGGACTCGTGCTTGAGCCCAACCTCTCCTACAGTGTAGCCCAATCCCTCAGCGAATCCTTTTGGCTCCGCTTTCAAAATACACGTAGAATGCAACCATGCCTCATCGCCTTGCTCACCATCTGCTCCGCCTGCAGCTGCTTTCCAACTGGTCTCCCTGCTTGAGGTCTTGCCCATGACACACACTTTCAACACAGCAGCCACAGTGACCCTTTGAACACATAAGTCAGATTATGTCACTGCTCTGCCGACATCCCTACCTGGGTTCTTCATTCAGCCCAAGTAAAAGCCAGAGACCTCACAATGCCGACGAGACCCTCCTTGGCCCAGCCCGCTCCTGTTACTTCTCTGACCCATCTTCTGCGACCCTGCTTCCTTTGCCAGACCCAGCCACAGGTCTCCCCGTGGCCACACAGACATGGACGGGCAGCCTCTATGTCTCAGAGATCCCCACGGCTTCTTCCTCCTCATCTCCCTCAGGTCTTTGCTCAAACGCCACTTCCTCCATGAGGAGTTCCCTTCAACATCTACGTAACCCTGCGACGTCCCACTCGCTGACACCCGGTCCCCGTGGCTCTATTTGCCTCCATAGCACTTTTCATCACCTCACACAAAAAAACACACTTGACTTGTTTATTTTCTTCCCCACTCTAGAACACCAACTTTTTGAGTGAGAAATTGTTTGTAATTGTATCCTAACATTTAGAAAAGTACCAACACAGTGACACTCAAGAAATGTTTACTGAATAAATGCATGAGAAACGTATTTCCAATCATGAGAATGCCTGGGGTTTTCTTCAAGTTGTACCGAGCAAAGCACCACCAACAGTGCGATTCGGTCTAGTTTTTTCCAAACGTGGCTAATCATCAGACTCGTCTTCAAAAGTTAAAAAAAGCTATAGAGTATCTGGTTCAACTCCACCGAGTCAGCACCTAAGGGTGAGACCCAGGGATTTTTCAAAAGCACAGGACAGTCTAACGAGCTGCTAGTTTAGCTGGAATAAAAGCACCTGAAATCCGAAGGCTGCGTTCCAGCCACAGCCTGCTGCTTTCCAAAGGCCTTGCGTTCCTGAACGCTCTGCACGTGTTCTTAGTCACAAAATGGGGACACCTACCTCGTGAACTTATGAGAATTAAATGTGTGTGTGAGTTTCTTAGCAGTCAAGTACAATACAACGTAGGGCATTACAGAACTTAATGAGCTCCTTCCTATATAAAAGTTGTACCAGTGGATACAAATTACTATAATTTATTCTAAAAGACATTTAGAGCCTTAAGTACATAACCTGCAGAGACTAATAACTCGTCCGATTAATCCCAAAGTTAATACACGAAAGAGATGAGAGAGTAACTACTATATACCAACAGCTAGCAAGGCCCCTTGAGAAGTTAAAAAAATCAATCTTGAAATATATGTTGTCCTCTCACAAGACTAATGACGATAAAAACAAACATATTGCAATAGCATACCAGACAAATCTAGAAACTCTGATTATTATGTATTACAAATATACAGCCTGGAAAATACAAAGAGAGCACAAAATTAAATACCGAAGGAAAAAGCAAAAGACTAAAATCTTGATACTATCTACGATTAATACTTTACCTGCAGATCCTCACACAACGAGATAGATTCTTGAAAACTAATTCGATAAGTCTTTAAGGCTTTCAACTTTCCCTTCTCTCTGCAAGCAGGGCAATACCCATCTGATGGGACATTAGAATCACAATTCTAAAAGAGAAATAAAGTAAATTAAAATATAGACATTCCTAAATTGTATCAAATTACAAAAAGTTAAATGGAAAAGTAAGCAGGAAAAAAATTACACCTTTCACCTAGAAATGTACTGCAAAGATATTTTCGACATGGCAAATAAAAAATGCACACAAGCTTTAAATACAGCTATTATTCCAAAAAGAATGTATCATACTTTTAAATATTAAATTTTAAGTGTTAAGAATAGCATCAGTTTTATTTTCAGGAAACAAAGTAATGTCAATTGCCAAGGAAAATGCATGTTCCACATTTTCAGAGAATAGCAAACCATAAGATCTATGCTTTATTTCTACTTTCACACATTAATAAAAGACAGGTAACACAGTAAAACAATCTTTCGCCATTGCTATAAGATTTCCGTGGAAGATACAAATTTTTAGAAGTTAATTGGTAAAATTAAAACCGAATTAAAGTCTCAAAATAAGAGAAAAAAAAACCAACTTTGCACGGAGGCAAAAAATAAGTTCACTAACTTTTCCCAAATACCCCACCATGTGGAGTGAAGATTTCCCTATATGAGTCCCTGGTCCAATCACTGGCAAACCATTTCCAGTCTTCGGGGAATCCATCATTCCGAGTCATTGGCTAATTTATGTCACTTGAAACATGTCAATATCACTAAGGATTTTTCAATGAACCCTGAAAAAAAAAAGTCAATAGACAATTAAATAAAAATCCTATTTACTCTGAAAAAGAACTATGCTATTTTACAAAACGTATATATACTAAGTATATTCTGAGAACTGCATGTCCTAAGATAAACATAGTTTAAAATTGTAATCTTGAAGTGCAAATAAAACATCTGAATTTATTTATAAACCTAGCAAATTTGTGGGGAGAGGGCAGAGGCTGGCAATAGGACAAGTTTCTATAGTAGACTCGTTTGCAAGCAAGTTTTTCAAAACTTTTAATAGAGATACTATTATTTAAAGCCAATTTAGATTGACCAGAATTCGAAAGCCTAAGATTTTAGTCTATGCACAATTTAAAACAAACATGTCAGCATGATACTAAGAAACTACTTTAAAAATCTCAGATTCATTGTGCCAATACTTGACAGGGAGAAAAGAACCCACTCTGCTTTCAACCACCAATAATAACACTACTTTTTAAATGCTGCCGACAAGATACTACTTTACATTAAAGTAAATGATCTGTATCAGCACAAAAATATAAACACTGTTACACTACGAATTACACATGTAACAAGCTTGTTTTGAGTGTAGTCCCATTGATCAGAATGACATTCAATAAAGTCAAAATTATGAGACTGGAGCTCGGTGTAATTAAAGTAATTGTTAAAAATAGTTTAGAGAGGAATTTAAAATACAGGAAAACCAGATACAGGAGACTCAGTAGAGCTGTAAAATAATTTCAAGGTCTTCCTCGAATCTGAAAATCCATGATTTAATGACAATCATCTCCTGAAAAACTGCAGCTCACAAGCTCACTTTAAAAACCAGTCATGCTTTTCTATTCTAGCTGTATACACTTTACACACCTTTCAAGCCAAGAAATAATTTAAAAAATAAAAACACTTTTAAGCAAATCAGTCCCAGTGAATCTCAATTTCCGATTCCAGAAGAAATATCCCCAAGGCAGGGCTTCTCAATTACAGCACTGCAAGCGTTCTAGACCAGCTTGTTCTCTGTCGTGAGGGCTGTCCCACGTGTCCTATGATGTTTATTCAGCAGCATCGCTAACCTCTACCTGCTAGATGCCCATGGCACGCCCCCCCTCAGCCGGGACAATCAAAAGTGTCTCCAGACAGTGCCAAATGTCCCCTTGCAGGCACAATCGCCCCACCGAGAACCACAACCAGAAGAGTAAAAACAGGTTGGTGCTAAACTTTTCCTTTTTAAGCTCCTCACAGACAATACCAATTTACTGTCTTTGGTTGGTTCTTCTTAAGACTCTACCTACAAAAGGGAACCATACAGGAAAGAGTCAAACTTCTACAGGTCCAGAGTGGCTAAGGGCAAGGGCTTTATAGCTGCACATCTGGGTTCAGCGAATTATTTGTAAAAGGGTTGTTCTAAGAATTAAATGCAATGATATATGTCAAATGCTTAACACCTAGCACAAAGTAAATTTTAACTAGTATTTATCTGGTGCTAATTCTATACTTCACTCTGTAGAAAACATGCGGCACATCTTATATCAGCCTGCACTATTCTCAAAAGAAAAACTGGTAATCTATCTCTTGAATAAATTGTTCTTAGTGAAAATTTCCACCTGCTTGAGGGATCTAGAAAACTTTTTCGGCTGGTTCTTTCAATTATAAAAGTGAAACATAAGGAGCCTTGCTATCTGCTCCCCAGATCCCGCTACCACCATTTCAATGCGAAAAGCAGGTCGGTTGGTGGCTGAAATCCTAAATACCCAGAACAGCTGGGGGTTGGAGACCTATAGGGCAGAATGCCTGAGCGAAAAAATTCAGTTGAGAAATTGGGCTATTCAGGCCGCATACAATTTCCTTTGTCCTACATACAAAATCCTGGGGGCGATTCTTACAACTCAATCTGTCCCTAAACGACCACCTTCACAATGCTCCCTTCGAAAATAACTGGCTCCGCTTTCTTGTATCTCCCCTATATGTTGGCATCTCCATCGTTCCAAACACAAACACTAGAACATCTGAGCGGTTCTCTACCCTTCCACTTCCCTCTTCTTCACACAGTTAAGTCACCAAATTCTGCGGACAGTTCTTTGTTAGCATCTCCAGTCCCCACTTCTCTTTCCATCCCGTCCGCACTCCATACCACTATAAGACAAGTCTGACTCTTTCCTTGCTCAGCTCTGATCTATCAACACCAGCCCAACTCTGGGAAAGTCCAAACAGGGCAGCGTGTGACCTGAAGGTAGTACGAGGACCTAAAACAAAGCCCACTGCGCTGCCAGCCCAAACCGGCCTCCCAGTCTTCCACTTCGCCCCCGGCATCTCTCTTCTGACGCCCCCCTGTTCATTTCTTCTGGGAGCCAGAAACTCCAAAAGCGTGAACGTGAACTGCTGGCCCAGTAAGCAGCCAGTGACAACGCAATGGATGTGGGAGATTGGCCACGGGAACAGCGAAAAAGATGCAATTACGCTTACTTCGCAGACCCGCGTGCAAAAGGGGGAAACCCAGAGAAGTGGCTGCTCAAACAGGAGCCTGACAGGCACCGGAGCCTGCCTGCCTGCCCTCCGAGGCCCCGCGGGCGCAGCCCCAGCGCTGTCGCAGGTGAGGTCGCGGGGGGCCTGCAGCCGAGGCAGGGGATCGGGCGCCAGACCCCGCGGTCGTCAGCCGGGGACGGGCAGGACCGAGAAGTCAGTTTCCAAACGCGACCTTGGCAACCAAGGCGGCGCAGGGTTCCGTTAACCCTCCGCGGCTGCACGCCCCTCGGGACGCGCGAACACGACTCTGGTTTCTCTTCAGTTCTTACCTCTCCGCGCCCGAACGGCTCCGGAAGCCGAACCGCACACCATCCCCTCGCCCCGGCCCCTCGCACCGGAGCCGGGCCCCGGCCCGGCCCACCCTGCCAGTGCGCACGCCGCCCCGCAGCTCGGCCCGGTTCTGTCCCCGCTTCCAGAGCCAGAGGACGCTGTTCCTCCTCCCTTACCTGCGCCAGTACTCTGCTTCGAGCCGCGTCGTTCCGAACTCCGGTCCCGGCTCGAGCGCCGAACCGCGCGGCGAAACGTTCTCCCCACGTTCGGCCGCGGCCCGCTCCTCCCCAGCGGCCTCTCCGCCGGGAAGGCAGCTTCCGGTTTGGGTCCGCGGCAAAAGAGTTCCTTTTCCGGTTCCGTCCGGGCCACAAAGGATTTGGTCCGTGAGCGTGGCGGAAGGCGAGGACGGGAGCACTTCCGGTCGGCCTCCGCAGAGGCGTGGCCGTCCGGCCGGCTGCCGCAGCCGCAGTTTCTGCTGCGGAGACGACTGGGGGCGGGGCCGGTGGCTGCAGAGCCCGCCATCTGTGAGTGGCTGCGTTGGGGGAGGCGACGTTTCTGGAAGCTGCTGGAAGGCGCTGGGGTGGCGGAGGTGACGCCAGCGGCCAGGGGGTGGGGCGTGATTAAAACTAGTGCGCGGCCGGCAGCGGAGGGATTAGGCCGAGGACCGGCCCGGGCCCGCGCCAGCCCGAGTCGGAAGCCGACGCGCCCTTGAGTGACCTGGCGGGCGGGGGAGGGACGGGCCGCCCAGCCCGCCGAGGCTGCAGTGGAGGCCGTGGGCCGGTGCGTCCCCGGGGCGCCGCGGTCTCGGCGACTCGAAAAGCCTCGGGGCGAGCCGAGCTGCCCCAGTGCGCGTTCACAAAGGGTCACCACACAGGGAGCTGCCCCTCCCCGCCTCCCCAAACCCCACCTTCGAGTCCAGGGGCCTCTGTGCCCGGATTCTGGCGTGTTTCTCCTCCTTTCCTCCCTCCCAGATCTTCTAACGGTAAGGGGAGTAGTCAAAGCACGGGGACGCTCCGCTGTCTGCGGCCGGTCCCTCCCCGGCGGCAGCCGGGCCGCCCCTGCCACGCCGGCTGCAGCGCCCTGCCTTATCTTAACGTCGGAGGAAGGGGCAGTTCTCATTCAGTTTCTAAGTTAAGGCTCTGCTTCCGTAGGAAGGTCATGTGGCTTAAGGGACGTCGTGACCGCGTGTGCTATTTCGGAGTCTGCATTCTCAATCTTGGGGGCAGCTTACTCCAGAAGTCCTTTTGATCGATTGGTTGTGTGTCCTAGAACACCGGTGTGTGGTTTCTGACCAGTGCTTTACGGAGTAACCAGTGGCTTTTTTTTTTTCTTTTCTCTTTCCCCCCGCCCCATTAAGTGGTCTCAAATGGAATGATTATATTGTGGAATAGCGCTGATCATTTAGATAGGATGGTATGGGGAAACAAGTCCCGTGAAATCCTTCAATAAAAAGTATTTTAGTTTTTGGTATTTCTCAATGCGAATAGTCAAGAAACCCAGCAGGGAGTTTGTTGTTTTGTTTTTCTCAGACTGAAAAAAATAGCCTGGTTAGTTTTTGTTTACCTTTTTTTGTTGTATTAGGTTACTAATGTGTTGGTATATTTGTTATAAGATCTAGCTAGTTAGGTTTTTTTTTAAAAAGTGAGTTATGAAAATAGAGCATAGGGTTTCCTGCTGGAATAGCCAACACTTAGGGGTTTGTTTTTTTTCTTGTTCACCATTGCTATTTTCATTTTTGGAACGGAACACACTTTTTTGTAATAAACATTTGCTGAATATCAACTTCATAAATTGAACAAAATAATTGATTCAGGTAAAATGTAGCTAAAATTTTAAGATTGAGAAATCAATGTCAGCAAACTGAATTATATCAATCAAACATCGTTCTACAAAGTTGGCTCTTAGTCTTTTAGTACGAATTTGATTTTTTTGCCAGGAATGAAGTATGTAATATTAACAGAAACAAAATGGAGGGGCATCTTGGGTTGTGGAAAGAAAAGATTTTAGTGTAAGCTGTGTTTTGACTCCAGAGCTTCTCCCTTTGTAAAAGATGGAAAAAAACATATTCGCCTTTGTAAGATAAAAGGATACTAACGTAGTGGTACCAAGTTGAGAAAACGGTGTGTGTTCCTGCCTGCTGGACTTGGGATGCTATTTCAGTGTGCTGCACTGGTCAAGCACAGTTACCTCCCAGTAGGATTAAAGCTCATTCCCTCAGTCCTCTCGTCAGCCATGCGGGACAGAGTTTTATTTACATATTTCCATTTAAAAGCTGACAAGAGCTAATCAAATGGAGCTTTTATTAAATTAATAACATATGAGGCTACCATAGGAATGCAGCGCTGTAGTTAGGAGTTTCTTTTCTTCTTTTACTCTAGTCATAATCTCAGCTTTTGCCCCCTCTACTAGTTTGGATCTCTTAATCACAAGTCCTTGGCCCAAATCTGGGATGTAAAAGCTGCCTGCTTGTTCTGTCCCCATCAGAAAGATGAGAGTTGAGGTGACTAACCATGTTTTCTAGCAGCACCTTTGTGAGTCTGTAATTTCTTAATTCCAACATTCGGAAGGCTTTGACGACCAAAAACTTTTTAAGCTTGGAGACAAAATTCATTTGGTAGCAAAATACGACCTGAACTAATGAGTTTATACATTTAATCTTTTATCACATATTTTGCTGAAGAAATATTAATACGTTTGATTATGGGATGCTGCCCTTAGCCACTGGTATGTGAGGTTCTACATAATGGTTTGTGTACCTTGTAACCTTTTTTAAGTTCCAAGAAATTCTTATTTCTAAAACACATCCAGCCCCTGAGTTTTGGTTAAGGAATGCGAACCAATGTTAATATTTTTGGCAGTATAATTCTACTAGGTATTTGTATATTAAAAAAAAAATTAAAATAAGACATTTTGGTTCTTTCCTTCAGTGAATTCAGTTGAGTTAGAAGGATCGTACTGTAATGTGTACAGTGATAGAAATACGCACAGCCTGTTTATAAGTGTAGCCATGTGCAGACCACACAAGAAATTAGTAGTCCAAAGGTTTGAGATTGTTCTGACTTCAGACTCTAAAATTTAGATAGAACGTGACAACCCATATGTCGTCTAAATTTACTTGGCTCTGTGTTGCCCACACAAAATGAGAAGACAATATAATAAAAGTCCTGGAGTAGATGTTGGAGTATCCGGTTTCTAATCCCCACTCTTCTGCCATGTGACCTTACATGGGTCACTTAATTTTCAAGGCCTTGGTTTATAGATCTATGAAGTGGGAAGTTTGGAAAGATGGCTCTCTTAAGGAAAGTCCTTCATAGTCGCACATCCTACCTACAGGTGTTTACCCGTAGACTGCCTACTTTTTATAAATAGTTTCCGTTAAGAACGCGATCCTATTTCATCTCAAACTACTTTCTTTTTGTGTTTCCTTTTGGATTAGGTAATACAATCATACGGTTCAAAATTCAAAAAGTCAAAGAGACGAGGTAAAAGTCTTCTTTCCATACTTGGCCCTCAGCCACCCAGTTCCTTGCAGAAGAAACAACCAACGCTAACAGTTTGTTGAATATTTTTCCAAAAAAACTTATGCCTATACAAGCAAATAAGTACTATATATATTTTATTTTTCTTCCGTTTTTACATAAATGGTAAATACTCTGTGTAGTTTACATACTTTATTTTTTCACTGATGTTAGAAGTTGTTCTGTATCATATGAGATGTTTCCTCATTTTTTATGACTGTATAATATTCCATTGTATAATGTATCATTTCATCAGTCCTCTCCTTTTGGACATTTAGGTGTTTTTTTTTTTAACCTGATCCTTTTTAAAAGCATTGTGCAATGAATAACTTTGTACATTCATCATTTTCCAGATACATGAATACATTTGTGACCTAGATAGAAACATAGCTCTGTTGGGATAGTGACGTGGTTGATGAAATATGTAATTTAATAACCAGTACATAAAAAAATTGGTAAATCACGGTCTCAACAATGCATTTCTAGAATTCCATCAACTTTGATGTACGTGTCCCCTACATGCCAGTGTGAGAAAGTGGCATAGTGGAGTTGACACCCTGCTTGATTCTAAAGAAAACCTATGAGAAAATCACATCACCTGGATGGCTGTTTCTTCATTGGAGCTCTAGATGAAGCAAGTGGATTATATGTAGGGACCTTGTCCTAAACAGACAAATATATAAATCTTTGAAGACTGAAATCATACTGCAGAGCGAGACTTTCAATGAGAGGCATATAAGCAATCAGATGGCTGGAACAACAGATTTGTGCTTTTCAGCTCTTGCTGACTCCAGGGCATATGCGCACTGAGTGCTATTTAAATTGCTATTTTTCTTTTAAATTTTTTGCTAAGCACGTGTACCTGTAGTTGAATTTGTGTAAGATGCAACTTTAATGTATTCCCGCTTTACCAATAAGAAAACTAAATCTAAAGAAAGTAAACAGTTTACCGTTTACCGATATTTGCATAACAAAGTGGCACACCTGTGACCAGATCCTACAACCTCTCGTTTCTGACCCAGGGCTTTCTCCAGGACATCACAGGCTCCTAACTGAACCTGTGCTGTAGCTCCAGCAGCAGATCCGAGCACGCTCAGTGGTTAGGGACTGCTTGGGATGCCATTTGCTCAGCGGAGAGCTAGGCTCTAGCTAGAGTTCAGAAAGCAGCAAAGCTGCTTTCTTCCGATGACAAGATAACATTCTATAAGTGATTGTTGAAGTAATCACACAACATGTTGATTAGCAATCAGGAGGGCTCCAAATCAGAATTAAAAGCGATATAGAGGAACACTCTTCCCTAATTGGGACATAGTTGTCACTCCGAGATGAATTTATCAGTCACAGGGACTGGGAGGAAATGAGGATTATCTGGAAATGGGTAGTCGTATGTTCCCCAGTGTTTATGCTGTCACTTAATTTAGCCAGGAAAATCTAAGCCTTAGAAAAAGAGAAGTGATAGAAGCAAGGGACTGAAAAACAGAAGACTGGGGAATGTGCTGCAGTAACCGTTCCCCCGAAGCTGGCATTGCAGCAATGGCCCCCTTTCCCACCACCCCAGACACTCTTAGGGCCTTAACTCTGCTGGCCACCCCCTTCTCTGCATAACTGACTCTTACCCTTCAAGTCGCAGCTTAAATTTTGCTTGTCAAATGTCTACCCTATCTGAGCAGCCCTCTGCCCTCCACTCCACTCCGAGCCCTTATTACCGCCTTCTGTGTGTTTTCTTCAGTGTGTGTGTGTGTGGGTTATTGTGTGTCTCCCTGCTAGGTTGGTAGCTTTGTGAGGGCAAAGACTACATCTGTCCTATCCCGTTGTATACACGATGCCTGGTACATAGAACACATCTGTTGATGAATAAATGATCTTGTTGGCTCCCGATTCCCCAATTCCGTAGCTGACCAAACCCGCTCATACACTGCAATGCTTTCAACAGTAAATTTCTTAGATTCGCTAGTTCAGGGTTGGTTTGGCGGAAGATGTGTATGTAATTTATATGCTCATCTTATTGAGAAAAATACTAACTCGTCCACAAGCTCTAACTGCATGTGCAAGGCAGTGTGCTAAATGCCGAGTGAATACACAGGTGAATAATGCAGAGTCTTTATCCCTGAAGAGAAGTAGAAACATTTGTAAACAAATGGCTTTCATACAAGGCAAATGACATAAGTGCTAAATGGAGTTGTACAAGGTTCCGTAGCAGCAATGAAGAAAAGATGATGCACTTTAATTACGGGAAGGGCCTCACAGGGTTGAATTTTGACTTTGGTCTTGAAGATAGAAAAATAGAACCAAAGTCCCTATACGCGGAGACTAGAAATAGAACCAAAGTCCCTATACGCGAATTAATGTTAAGCTTCACTTTTTAAACAGTCCATAAAATAATAATACTGAACACAAAGAAGTCTAGTAAAACATTGTCATAAGGCAGTCTTTAAAAATTTCAGTTACAAATAAGAGTACTCTGACTTTAAACATAACACTTTAAAATTGAGGCTAACCATAGATTAATTGAACTTTGACTAGATTGGCGCTTTCCAACTAGTTGTTATGTCATGGGTCCAGTCTGCAAATTGGATCGCTAATTTCAGTTAGTCGTCGTTTAGTAATCGGTTAAAGTGATTTCTAAGCCATTGGTGGTCTGTAATGTTTGGTTCTCTGGCTGCATCATAAGTTAAAATATAGACGAATGTTTGATGGTCTGATTTGATTTCTTTTTTAAGTTTACTTTTTCTTTCCTACCTTTGTATGTTTTCCTAAGCAATATAGACCTTCTCGTCCCCCTCTTATTAAAAAAATAAAAATAAAGAGAAGCAGCTGCAGCAATGTAGGCTTTAGATTCACAGACCCGATTTCAACGATTTCAACGTGGCCACTTACTAACCACAGTTCTGCCACTTTCCAATTTTGTTACTTCTGACAAAATATTTAACTTCCCTGAGGCTCGATTTCATCTACAAAATGAAAGTACTAATCCCACTCTGTCATTTAACTAGTTTTGTGACCTCGGGCCAATTATTTAATCTGTTTGAACCTCAGTTTTTCCGTATATGAAATGAAATCGTCTTAAATGACATTCTGTGTAGTACAGGGCCTGGCAGTTAATAAGCTAGCAAATGTCGCTTTCCTCTGACCCTCTTCATCTAAACTCTGCGTGTCCTTTCAAGTTTACTTAGCTCTGCCAGCTGTCATCTTTCCTTTGCTAGCTCATAGCAGTCTCCTTTTTTCCAAAGTCATTGCACTCACCGAGTATATCTTGCGTTCTGAAATTGGTATGGATCAGCATTACATTGGGAACTTAGCAAAAATGCGGTTGCTGGGGCCCGTTCTGATCCTGTGGGTTTGGCATGGTGTCTGGGCACCTGTGTTTTCACCTTTCTCCTTCGGATTTTCTTCTGCTCACCGAGGATCATAGTTCCTCGCCTATTTATTAATAATTACGTGCTGCTTCTAGGTAGCCCTTCAGATGTTTTAGTTTACACCCCAGATATACTGGAAACTCCACAAAGACACAAAATACCCGTAATAGCACTTAGCTTAGAGGGTGATAAGGTCTGCTTTTTCTTCTTACTGAAGTTTGGATTCAGTTAAGGACTAAGACTCAGAAGTCAGGTTGACAAAGATTCAAATGGGATTTTACCGTGACTGCCGTTCGGGAGCCGAGGCTGAGGTTCGCAGCAGCGCTGAGCTCCGTAGTGTTGCATTCCTGAAATTGGCACATTTAAACCTCAAGTTCATGTACACAAATAGACCTGGCCCCACCACAATGGCTGTGTGACAGGGAACACACCAGAGCAAAAGGCTCCCTTCAGTCCCCCGAATCCCAGATGGAGAGGAGAGAGGAAGTGGCTGAGCCTCTGAATTTCTTCTCAGACTTACCAGACCAGTCACTCCCCGCTACCCGAGGGCGATGGTGACATCAGCCCGAACAGTACTCTGAGGAAGTCTCATGTTCTTGCCCTGAGAGGTGCTAAGGTATTCGTTAATGGGTATTTTAATACCTTGATCACATCAGCATGCTGCGGGTTTTAATACCTAAATGACAAGTACTAAAGTTACAGCTTCGACCAGATAATTTGTGTATATAATTGTGTTAATTATGTTTTGTTATGTAAGAAACCACCCCGAGCGTCTTAAAACCCAAGCATTTGTCATCTCATGCAGTCTCTGACGGTTCGGAAGCTGGGCCTGGCTCGGCGGGCTGGGTCCAGTTTAGGGTCGTGGGGCTGCGGTCTTCTGAAGGCTGCCTGCGTGTCCTCGAGCATGGCAGTGGGCTTCCCCCGGAGCAAGTGTCTGAGAGAGGTGGAACCAGCGCCAGAGGCGACACCATCACTTGTTGCACAGATGCCTGACCTCATGCGGGAGCTCGTCCCAGTCCCCAGTTACGTCTCCCAGCCAGGGTGTCTGGAATGCACGCCTTGGAGGCCGCTGCCGCAGTGAACATCATGGAACATGTTGCGTTGATTTGGTGACATTGCTTCATTTGAGAGCAAGTAATTCAACAATGTTTAATTACTGAACCATTAAAATTGTTAAAATGTCAATGGTAGTCGCGTGAGATAGTTGTCTTTTTGTCTACATGAGTGTGTAATTTCCTAGTTGGAGGGTAAGTTGAGAGGATGATTTTCCGCCCCTGGCCCGTCCATCCCATGTAGTTGCATCTAAATCAGACGTCCGAGTGGTACGGTCAGGGAGGGACCGCTTAGTCTGCAGGATCTCCCGGGCGGCCCGCGAGAGAGCAGGCGGTCCACAGGTGGGTTTACCGTCACGTGACTGTAGCTAGGATTTTGACTTCACTGCGGATTAATCATTTATTTCTGGTCTCCCGAGAGGTATTTCGTAAAGTCTGAGCCCAGCTTCTGATTTATTCAAGTGAGGTTTTTTGCTGGGGTAATCGGGTTGGGTGGACTGGGCGGCCAGGGAGGGTCATTACCTCTCTGAAATAATCCATAGGCCCAAAGGAGTTTAAAATGATTAGTTAAGTGAGCACAGATGCCAGAGCACTGAAGAAGTTCAAATAAGTGAAAGAAAATTGTCAAAAATAATTAAACTTTTAAAAAATTCTACACATAAGTGAGATCATGTGATATTTGCCTTTCTGTCTCACTTATTTCACTGAGCATAATGCCCTCTTAAGTTCATCCATGTTTTCCGCAAATGGCAAGATTTCATTCTTTTTCATGGCTGAGTAATATTTCGTTGTATATATGTACCTCATCTTTATCCATTCATCCATTGATGGACACTTAGGTTGCTTCCAGCACAGGGAATATAGTCAATAATATTGTAATAACTTTGCACAGTGACAGATGATTACTAGACTTATGTGGTGATCACATCGTAAGGCATATAAATGTTGAATTGCTATTTGTACACTGAAACTAATATTGTATACCAACTGTACATTAATAAAAAGTTTAAAAATAATAATTAACCATTTTATTTTATTCATTTATTTCATCATATGAAACAAACTTATTTCACTCATTTCATTTTATTTTATTATGAACCCATATATAGGATGAACTCATTTTCATCATAGTTTAAATTTCATGTAATATACTAGATAATTTCAGGCTTTGTAAGATAGCAAAAAAAAAAAACTGGAATGTTAAGTTAAAGGGATCTTGAACTGTTCATTGAAGTAAAGAGTATAAAATCCATTTGTATAAAAAAGTACTACTCTATTTTTAATGCTTTCCAATACTGTGGACAAGACAATAATTTGAAGATTATGGCAGAAAATTTTCTAAGGTAAATCGACAGTGCCTAAATGTTCTTTGGAATTCTAGCCATAAACATTGTTGGGTCAGTTTGCATTTTAAGATGCTAAAAGAATTGCATTGTTTAAAGAATTTATACATTGCATTGTTTAAAGAATTTATACATTCTGAAAGACCAGTTCTAGAAGCCCTAATACAAGTAAGGTCAAATTTTGTATTCTCTATTAAAGCTATGACTACACAGATAGATGAGCATGTAGCACACATGACCCGGCACCAGACCAGCCAGCTCATCTGGCTCTTATAATTTCAGTCGCGCAGGCATGTTTGACAGCAGCTCTTACCCTCAAGTATTAGGAGGTGCTATTTTGCTAATCAGGAACGAAATTTCAGAGAATTCATTTTACTTCGCAAAGGTAGTTTGTCGTGATTAATCAATAAAATGATGTTTGCTTTGGGTGTTGATTAGCTTTAAGACGCGGTCTCCCATGAATTCTTACAGTAGGTGAGAGGCGGGGGAGAGTATGACCCCTGAAAGTTGCTCTGTTAAGTCTTCAGAATAATAGGTGGCCGTTACAGGGGAAAAAATCTTGGAATAAATTGAGTGTTTTCTGAAAATGAAAAGGCAGAGAGTTATAGGAAAGTTGGGAAATGTTAATTTTAGGATATTGTGCCAGGAATAATAAATATATGTGCTACCCTCAAAAGCTTTCCTTCCAGGACAGAAGAATGAGTTAAATGGCATGGCAAAGAATCTATAAAATCCATCCTGTAAGACAGCTTTTTTTCCTAAAAGTAATTAATAGAGACCAAAGAAGCATGATAACCAAGTGCAATGCAAAGACGTTGATTAAATCCTGGTTTGAAAAAAGAAAAAATGCTATGCGACACATATTGGGGGAATTTGAATATGCCCGGCTATAGACTGTATTGGGGATATATTTTATCTTCCTAGGTGTGTTAATGGTTATTATGGTCATGTAGGAGAACGGCCTTTTCATAGGAGGCATATCCGAAGCGTATTTAGGGGCAAAATGATCTTCACTATTTAGAAATGCGTGTGTGCGCATGTATGGCTACATATGTTCATATAGGAAAAACACGATAGTGTCAAATGTTGAATCTCTGTGGTAGACAGAAGGGGAGTTGTCGTACTGTAAGCTTTTCTCCGTGTTTGAATATGTAAAAGAAGAAGTTGAGAGAAAAAAATCCCCTCCAGACAGTATTCTCCTTACTCGGCTTTGCAAAGGCCTAGAGAGGGCATGTCGCCGTCTCGTTCCTAGCCGTTAGCTCTTGAATCCAGGCCAGTCAGGGTTTCATTCCCCCCGTCCCATCAAAACGGCTGTCACATCAGCCTTGGCGTCCATGTCGCCAAATCGGGTGGTCGTTTCTTGGTCCTTGTTTGGCCTTTCGACCTCTCAGCAGCGTTTGCCTCGGCTGATGACGCTCCTGTCCGTTCTCCCCCTCCTCAGGCTTCTTCCCCTTCTCGGCGTCTTCTGCTGGCTCCACCTCCTCTGCACGGTGGGACCCCTCACCGCTCTCCTCAGTTGGCATGCTCTCCCCAGACAATCTTATCCTGTCCTATAGTTACTGCATAGAGTTCTCTTAGCGGGCTTCCCAGTTTATATCTGCAGCCCCAGCCTCTCCCGTAAACTTCAGAATCCTACGTCCACGCGCCCACCTGGTATAGTCACTTAACACCAAGTAGGTAAAATTTCAAATTTGATATGTGCAGTACTGAACACTTGAGTCCCATCAGTCCCTTCCGCTCACCCCCAAACTAAACAAAGCACCTGTTGCCTGCCTACTACTCCCACCCTCCTCATCCCAATACAGGGCACCTCATTCTTGCAGTTGCTCAGGTGAGAAACGTCACCATCTTTCCCTCATGCTGTCCATTTAATCCCTCAACAAATATGATCAGCTCTACTTGTCGAATATAACCCGAGTCCAAACGCTTCTCCAGCTCTTGCCACTACCCTCTTAATCTGAGCCACTGTCCTTTCACAGATTACAAGTTTCTCAACCTTGGCACCACTGACATTTGGGGCCGGTAATTCTTTTGAGGGACACTGTGCTCTCCTGTATACTGTGAGATGCTTAGCAGTACCCCTGGCCTCTGCCCACTAGATGCCAGTAGCAACCCCCTCCTCCACAGGTGTGACACCCAAAACATCACCGAACATTGCCAAAATGTCCCTGGGAGGCAAAATTGCCTCCAGTTGAGAACCATTGGGTACACCGCAGCCGCCTGGCCTCCCTGCTTCCTCGCCTGTCCCCTACAGTTTACCCTCCATCTAGCCACCAAGTTGTCACATAAACACATAGATCATTTCATGCCTTTGCTTAAAACTTTCCAGTGGCTTCCCATCTCATTAGGATCAAATCTGTAACTGCCTACAGATTCCTTCTGTGCGCGCACACACACACACACACCAGTTGAAGAACAGCTTTTTCTCATGCAAAGCTGTTTTTTTTTTGTTTTTTGTTTTTGAACAAAGTGCGAAAGGGCGCCTCTTCCACTAGGTGGATGCAGCCCACTTTCCCTCCCTTATTTTTCTCTGCTGCGTCATTTATCACCACCTGACATGTTATATTTGTTGAATGAATGGCAAGGTGAGAAGCACAACTATTATAATGCATACAAGATGTACAATTTTAATAATATATGCAATTGTAATAATGTACCAAGATTAAGTGCTGCAATTTCAAGAAAGACTTAGCACCTAACTTAGCCCCAGAGAGTCCTGAAAGGTCTGGGAGAAACGATGCCCGACTAGGACCTGGCCCAGTGGTGCAGAGGAGTGAAAGGCGTTGCCAGCAGAGGGGAGAGAAAGCGGGGAGCGGACGATTAGTTTTGAACTGGCCCGAGGTCGCTCCATGTGACCGACCATCGGCAGTTAAGAGGCATGAGTCTTGCTCTCGGGAGAGACATCGTCGTGATCATAGACACAGATCTGACAATACACAATAATGGGAGAATGTTTACACGTCAGCATTGGAATGAAGGCCTCGGAATTTGGTATGACAAACTAAAGAAATTCCCTGATCGGATGCCACAGAGAAAAATGCCAAGGGGGCCCCCGGTGGCGAGGACTGCCAATTTTCTCCAGGACCGGGGGACGAGCAGGGCGGGGTCGTCTGGTCGCGTGCACCTCGGAGCCTGTGCCCTTGCTTTAGTCAAGTTTAAGCTAAATAATTGCCCTTCCGCAGGGCTCAGCGAGGTGTTGGTTGCATCAGACACACGGAGCCTGCTGGCTGTGACTAGTCACAGAGGTGCTCAGGTTACTTGAACTTCTATGCTAGAAAAATCAGTTTTTCAAACTTGAAAACCTTTGGAGAGAGAAACTTCAAAGTATGGATTAGGAAATGTTCTTTCTCGTCTCATTCTTAGGCTTTTAATTGGGCAGAGTCAGCTAACGTGTTTTTAGTTCAACTGAAGTAGTCATCTGTGGTCCACCTGCAAAACTGAGTGGCTCTAAAAAATGGCTTATCTCTCGTGCTTCTGTAGGTGACTGAAGTTCCGCTGGCCTCACCTGCTGCGGGGTGAGATGGCTGCACCGCAGGTCCAGGCCGAGGTGTGCGTGTCACCTCACAGCCTGTCCTGGGACCAAAAGCGAAGGGCTCCAGGGCTGCATGGGCCTTCTCCTGAGACGGCCAGAGGCCTCTGCGTCCCAGCACACTGTTATGAGTGCAGATGAAGCCATGTAAACCCCGCAGCAAGGCCAAGCAAAGTGGGTGCCTTAGCATCGCCGTTTTTAAAATGAGGCCACTGAAGCTGAGCTCGAGCCATTTGACCCAACAGGCCAGCCACGGGGCCAGATGTGAGTTCTGCCTCCTCCCTGGCGGCAAGCTCGGTGATGGTGGTTTATCTGCGCCTACTTCCTCTTCTGTAAAGTGGGGCCGACACTCCTATGCAGGATTATTTTTAGGGGAGAGCACCCAGCAGCGTGCACAGTAGGGAGCAGGTGCTCGAACCGCCAGCTTCAGCCCCTTCCTCTTTCTCGTCTCAGGTTCCTCTGTTAGACGAGGAAGAGTTATGCGCACGCTCTCCTCATCACTTTAAATCTCGAATGACCTGGACCAGAGAGATTGCGAAAGGGGATCGTCGTTCACACGCCAACCGCACAGCAGTGGCTAAGAGCGTCCGTCAGACTCAGTTGAAGACTGCTGTCTTCGCCGTTCCACCCTAAGGTGTTCGTGGCTGACGCTCACTTCGTAGAAGACCCTTCCAGAGGTCACGTATGTTTGCAGAGGAAACTGGATGGAATCTCAGGTTCTGTGGCCCGCCAGTGAGGAGGCTGTGATCAGGAAACGGGTCTCTCCGTGGGGCTCCCTGTGGTCCGCCTGCCGCCGTGGGCGGGCCTCGGCGGATCAGCAAGCAAATCACTACACTTAGTGTATAATTTATAGATTTGGGTTTGCATTGAAAAAAGAGAGATGCCTTTTAATAAATTCAGATCATCATACTCCGTTATTCATTTGCATATATGACATTTAGATAAACACAGGTGCAGTCACTGTACTATAAATGCAAACTACGGCACTGACAACTTGGGGTTTGGGCCTGTTATGGGCTGACCTGTGTCCCACCCCACCCCCAAATGCGTGTGTGGAAGCTCCAACCCCCAGTACCTCAAAATGTGACTATATTTGGAGATAAGATCTTTAAAGGGGCGATTAAGTTGAAATCTTTATGGAGGGCCCTAATCCAGTATGGCTGGTGTCCTTATAAGGAGGTTAGAGCACAGACCTGCACGTGCACAGGCCCCCCGTGAGAAATCGAGACACCTTGACCTTGGACTTCCAGTCTCCAAAAGTGCAAGAAAATAAATTTCTGTTATTTCGGCCTCAGTCTGCGGTGTTTCGTTTTGGCAGCCCTACCAAGCCAACACAAGGCCCATTTTTCACCTTCCGCATGATGTTTAATATCTGTCATCTTTCAAAACCAAAGACTTCTTGGGATAGGAAAACAAATCAGGAATGGATTATAGGAGCCTATGCCTACAGAGCAATCAGATTGTTACACGACCTGGTCCTTGAAACAGACTGGATTCAAAGTGCCTTCTTACCCTTTATCCTTCCCAACCAAGGTCATGACCCTTCCCTTCCGTCTCTCTCCTCTTTGCCTGCCGCGTTCAGCACACGTGCACACCCGGCTGCTGGCTCTCACCCCTTCGGCCCTCGCCGTTTCTGCCATGTTCTCTCAACAAGCTGTCATTACCTTTCCTAAGCAACAGGAAACTTCCATGTTGTTTTCCTGTGTTCACTTTGTAAACACGTGAGGAGCCCGACAGAAGGAGGAGCGAGGGCCTGAGCACTCAGGGACACGTCCATCGCCACTCACCTTACATACACCATCTCCTTTAATGAGAAAGCAGCAGTGGCCTGACTCAGGCAAAGAGAAGGAAGAGTGACCATAATAGCCTTGTGACATCACTTGGACTTTGAGTCTCCGGCCATTGCCCTACGTTTTATACACAGCTCTGCCATTATCAGACCCACAGTACCTGGTGGGGATGAAAAGTATTTAAATCTCCAGATACAGATCACTCTGTGAGATGTGGGAGCAGCATATCCTCAAGGTATCCCTGTGGAATGGCCTTGGAAGTAGCATGAGGGACGAGTGCTTCTGAGAGCCTGTCATCCATCAGTGATTTGCATGTCCGTGCCCCCTTGTTCGGAGAGTAACTGAAGGGAAAACCTTCTGGACTATTGTAATAGTACTGTCAAGCAGGGACAGTAGCTCTAAGGACACCAGAAGCACACCTGGTCTGGTGTAAAACACCTTCCACACAGTCACGAAGAGAATGTGAGGTAGTTTCCCTGGGCTTACACTTCTGAAGAAAGGCGCCCAAGGGGATAGAGACTCGTCGGCCCTGCATGCCAGGGTGAGCCAGCCCTGGCCAGGGGCTCAGCTGTGGACCGGGGCCAGTTTTCCTATGTCCCTTGTGCTGAGAAAGAATTTTATGTTCAAAGAGTTGTTAAAAAGTCAGACTGTGTGGCAACGGTTCATGTGGTCCACAAAGCCTAAAATCTTTGCTATCCGACTCTGCAGAAAAGTGTGCCGTGCCTCGCATGTGGTCCTGGGAGATCTGTCGCGTGTCTTCTGTTGGAAGACGGGTGGTGAGCTGTGAACAGTTAAGAGGACTCACTGTGGCCGCGTGGTTGTCCGTGGCGAGGTCTGCGGGACAGAGCCTGTCCTGGGCCTCGTCTGTGCCCCGGGGGGCTTGCTGGCAGACCGTGCTGTTCCTTGGCTTTGAGGCATGAAAAATCTGTCTTCACGTTCGCATGGCACTTTCCCGTGTTCACCTCTGCCTCTGCCCGCGGTGCCCCTTTATGTGGGGTCGCAGTCGTACTGGGGTAGGGCCCACCCCTACAGCCTCATCTCCACTTGATCACCTGCCACCTCGCTTTCCAAGCAAGGTCACATCCGCAGGTCCTGGCGATCAGGGCTTCGGCATCTTTTGGGGACCTAGTTCAACCCGCAGTGTTTTCTAAGCCTGTGCTTTACAGATGAGAACACAGAGGCCAAGAAAGTGTAAAGAAGTCATTTCAGGTCCTGCAACGACCTCGAGGCAGCACGAGTCTTCACACGCAGGCCCTCTGTCCGTCCGGGGTGTGTTCACCTGCGCGCTCCCACCGGACACGCAGCTGCCTAGGGCCATTACTCCCGCCAGCCCTTACAGGCCTGCCACCAGTCACAGAACAGTGAGCTGTCCTGTAGGTGGCTCCCAGTGAGTCATCATGTCCCTCGCGGGGATGAGCGCATCACGCACTCGTTTTCGGTTAACCGCCTTTGTGTGTTCAGAAAGGGCTGGCCAGAGGCCCGTTGTCACCCGGGGCGCGCTTCCCCGTGCAGCACGAGCTGGTCCGGGTGGCGGGACGTTGCCTGTGTCGGTTTTGTGTGGGGGCTCTTCCAGGGAGCCTAGGCCCGCAGGCTCACCTGCTTTGGACCTTTGACGAACCCCTCCTGCAAGCCGTGGTCCCCATCGCCTTGAAAGAAGGGCTGAGGTGTTCCGAGCCATCCTGCAGTTCTAGGACTCCACACTGAGTCTGTGGCTGATGGGACCGTCTGGCGGTGCCCGTTGGTCAGGGACGGGGCACTAAGGAGCGCATGGGAAGCCTCTGTGCAGACAGACTTCCCTGGATGACCTGGAGTGGCCCGCGTGGGCGTTAATTGCGGGCCCACGTGTCTGGTGACAGATACCGTTCACAGAGCTAGCTCTCTGTGGACACATTCTAGCGTATGCTCCATCACAGGAGTGGGGACAGTGCCAGGCTGTCGTATTTTCCATTTCAACTACTGGCCAGGTTTCTGAGCGAAGACCTAAATGTGCGAGGTTTTTCCCAGAGGTAACCTCACGCGTCCTGTCATCGGTGTCCCGAGGACTGGTGTCAATCGCGCCTCTTCCCACCCCCTGGTGATTTCTCTCTCCTGCAGAGTGTGCGGTGCTCAGCCTGCAAGGTGGCACCTTGTCATTCGTGTCCCTGGGAAGCCCCCATCCTAAGTAGCACTGACCATGGGACCGCGGGACCGTGGGACATGCGGAGGTGGCCGTGCTTTGACACTGTTTTCCCTCGAATGTGACTAACTTAGGTGAAGGCTGCAGCACCTGGGCTTCACCAGCCGTTCCTACTGGGAAAGGTGCAAATCACCTCTACTATTTTATTTGGAAATAAATGCAATATTTTAAATAGATTTTCTTAAAAAGAAGTTAGCATGTTTGAAAGATGTAAATGAAACACAAATACGATTATTTATATGGGACTTGACATTTTTATCAAGTATCTAAACACAGTGGAAAAGACAGAAGAACAAGGTAGAACTGTTGGAGTTGGCCATCTTTACAGAATTTGCCCAGAAAAAGAATGTCTTATTTTGCTTTCTCGTTTTTATTTTTTATTTGAAAGTAATTTCAAACTTACACATAAGTTGGGGGAAAAAACCACGAAGAACACCTGTATGCCTTTACTGTTCACGCTCCTGTGCGCGCTTGCTCTCTCGGTGCAGGTGTTGGTAGTACACACACACGCAGTGCTGCTTCTAAATCATCTGAGGGGAGCTCACACACATCGTAGCCCTACACCCCTAAATTCTTAAGTGTATACTTTGGAAGAATTACAGTTAAACTTCCGTAAGGTAGCCCTGTACTTGACTGCTTGTAATCCAGTTTGGTCACGTGATCCAACCATCCCCCCCCACCTCACCCCGCCCAGGACTGAGGATAGGGTCATGAGTTAGTTGTGTATCTTTTGTCTCTTTTCATCTGTAGCATTTCCACAGACTGTCTTTGTCTTTGGCATTGACATTTGGGAAAACCACGGGCCCCTCCCGGCTCTTTAGCAGAGCGTTTCTCATTCGGGGCTTGTCTGCTGTTTCCTTGTGCTCGGACTCAGTGTCTTTGTAAGTGTTCTAAAGTAAGAAAACAATATGCCATTCGAAGAATCAATTTAAAGCAAGATTTAGGTCATGTTTAGTTGAAAGTCAAAATGGAAAACCAAAACCTGTTATAGAATCAACCTCTTATAAAATGTTTAAAATAAGAGAGTTTTTGATCTTTCCTGTCACCGTATTGATTGATTGGCTCAATGACTAGACTTTAAAAAGTCAAGAAGTGTCTTGGCAGTGGGGTGGCCTTAGGCGGCCCCCCAGAAAGCCAGTGCTGTCTTCCTGTGGAAACCCAGGATTTTCTTCCTACGACTGCTAAATTTGTTCAGCAGACGCTATTATATTTTTATTATCCGCCAGACGCCGGAGTGGATCGTGGGAATGCAGAGACCGTAACCAGGCCGTGTAGGGAAAGTCCACCAGAGAGGCCAGCACCCACCGGGACAGGAGGATCCGCTGCTGGGAGCGCAGTCGAGACTGCCTGGGGTAGGGGAGCCTAGACCCTTCTACGCCCCAGGAAATCCTGGTAGCTGCTGTGAGAGTCACATCCACCTTCAAGAAAAGCTTGCCTTGCTGCCGTTTGGCATTTTCGCCTGTTCTGGTGCGCTAAAAATGACCGAGTCCTGGTGAACACGTCAGTGCAGACCGTCCCTCTAAGAGATTGGGGGATAAGATAAAGTATTTCTTCTAACGTTTGAATTCTTGAGTCATCGCGGTCGTTTTATGCTGCATGAAATGCCCAGGAATTTACCCGAGGAAAGATAATAGCACCTAATTTTTAATTACGTGTCTGTTTATTTCTGTATCATTCCCAACGGTGTCACAGGTGAATGTTTGACATTAGTTTAAGGTGAAAAGTGTCTTTTAAATCTGAAGATAAAACAGCTTTGCGTCTTCTGGTGCTGTGATCACAGTAATGGCTTTGTTCCCGACCCCACGTGGCAGTGTCCCAGGCAACTGATTTCACCTGGCGACTAACGCATTTGCAGCCACTCAACTTTGTGCCTCTGTTTCTGTGAGGAGTTGTCATTATGTGTGGCTGGGTTGCCTAAAATACTATAATTTAACCCTGGAAATAACATGCTGCTTTGCCGAAGCTGGGGTAATTTCTAATAAGAGTATCACTAAAGATAATTTCTGTTTTTTCCAAACATAACATGGGGAAATGAGTGTGGTTGTACTGTGTTCCACAACCACAGTAGATGTTCTTTATCTTTAAATTACCTGGGAAGACCGATAATTTTCTGATAATACTGATAATGTAGTTCTCAGTATTAGCATAGATACAATGTAGTAGCTATCTCCTCTAAATACTATTTTATATTTCGTTAATACAATAACTAAATACCAGGCCAAAGCAAAGAAGCTGTGATTTCATTTTGTCAGAAATAGGACTTTAAAGGCACCTAGAGAACAGGAAGTTTTCAGAAAGACCCATAAACCTAATATAAGGTTGGGAAAGATTTTTTTTTTTAAGTGGCTATCTGTATGTCCTTGTTTCTATGTTGGTAAATACTGACCATAAAGAAGTATTTTATCGACAAATATATATTTGAATTAAAATAATTCTGTGATATGACATCCAAATAAGCTGACTAGTTTTGATAGTTTTCTTTCTCTTAAAATCGAGAGGCAAGGAACATAGATACTTTTCACCCATGCAGTTTAAATGCAGTTAACTACGGTATATAAACATAATTGATCTTTCAAACCGCCTTAGTCGTTGAGTTGCCTGAATTGGGACGGCACCGTGAAGTATAAGGTAAGCGCCGATTCTCATTGCAAATGGAATATGAATGACTTAGAGGTTCTTATTTATGTCGTTAATACAGTTTAAGAATCGATTAGGTTGTCTTAAATTTAAAAATCCTTGTTGCTTTGCAGAATGCAAAGCTTTTTTAATATCCTTAGCACAATCTAGTATATCAAATTACAGAGTGAGTCTTTTTTTAAATCAAAACTGGTCGAATATTGGAAATTTCATATGACTCAACCATGAAATGGGTTTCTTTGCAATGTGGCTTCTGCCTCCCTCTCTGTTCTGCTATCCTGCCTCGGTCCACCTTGAACTTCTTTCGACAGCATTAAATAGCTTGTCATGTCCCTGCTCACATCTGACTTCAACAATTTAGGGTTGCACTGTCCAGCTTGGTAGCCACTACCTGCATGTAGCTATTTAAATTACAGTTTAAATACATTAAAATTAAATGGAAAATCCCGTTCCTGTCGCACTTGCCATGTATCAAGGAGCCAGGAGCCACACGTGACTGCTGGCTACCTCGTGGGACAGTGCAGGTATCGGATGCTGAGATCACCGCACGAAGTCGCACCGGACTTAGAGCCCTCTGTTCTGCTCGCTGCCACCACCGCTTTCCGTCCTGTCTCATCTATTTGAAGCCTACTTGTTCTTCGAGATTTATATCGTGTCATATAATGCAAGAAACATTTCCAGCCAGTCCTGTTTGTTCCCAGTTTCTGGGGTGGGGTCCTCTTTTACGCTGGCATTTGGCCTTTATGATCAGCACTTTACTGTGTGGAGATTTTGGTTCCGTACATGTCTTCCCTTCTGGACGGGACGTTTGTCAAACTTCACCTTCTAAACACTTCTTGAGTCCATCCACTTCACTCTAAAGACAGTGGAAATAGTTTAGTCTTAGAAATCAAACATCTCCTTTTGAATCCTGACCCGCCCACTTACTATCTTTGTGACCTTCGTTTTCTCTATAAAATAAAAGTGGCAAACCTGGCGTTCGACGTTATAATCACAGGTTGTAATGGACTGGATGTGTGTGCGCTTCCACAGTTCAAGTGTTGACATCTCACCTCCCTCCCCTCACGTGGTGCCGTTAGGAGTCGGGAGGCTTTGGGAGGTGATCAGGTCACGAGGGTGGAGCCCTCGGGAACGGGATGGGTGCCCTGACCATACAGAGCCCAGAGAGCTCTCTTTACGCTGTGGGGACACAATGAGAAGACAGCAGTCTGCAGCTGCAAGAGGGCTGTCCCCAGAACCCGCCCACGCCTGCGCCCTGATCTCGGACTTGCAGCCCCGTGAGAAATACACATATGGAAAAGAACAATAAAGTTATTTTTTAAAGATAAAAATGCGGCATAGAAGGGAACGAGCACATAAAAATTTTAAAATATAACCAAGTTTTCTCCTTTCTGACCTATTTTTAAATAATTAATTTTTATGAAATTAATTATTCTTAAACAATTATACATCCAGCCTCCTCGGTTCTTTGTTTCATGGAAAGAGAGACTCTAATGAAAAAATTGGGGGACTACACAGACACCCATTTGCAATCTGAAAATTTCAGGATGTATCCTTACAAAACGGGTACTTCGTAGCTGATGCGACCAGCCGGGTATCCAGCGCCGCGTGTGACGTTTCCTTGTGGTCGTCCGCTGCCACTCTCCTAATCCAAGCCCTCGCGACCACAGAATCTAGCTGACGTCCCAGACTCCAGCTTCTCCGTGTTAATCCGTCCTCGATGCCAACTTTACAGATCTGTTACTTCCTTGCCTATTTGTTTAACCGTCTGTTTCCTGCATTATCGTTGTACCCTTGGCATCAGCTCTGAGACCTTTCGTGTCTGGCTCTTCCTTAACGGCCAAACCTCTTAACCACGTACCTTCCCAGCATCCCTTCTCGCTCCGTTAATTTGCTGTGCTCAGTCCAACTGCCCAGTTTTCAGCGGTATTGCACCCTGGGCCCTGGCCGGGAATTCCTTTTTCTTGCTCACACACGCTCCGCCTGTCCATCCTTCAAGGTCCAACCCGTCTCATCTCCATTAAGCTTTTCATGACATTTTTCGTTTTTCGGAATCTAACTTTTCTGTCCTTCATGATTTTCAAATAATATATTGTCTTTGCTTAAATGTGTGTATGTAATTGCCTTTCCATGTTGCTACGTAATATTTTTTAATATACATTCTCATTATTTTTTATTATCTAATTTGTATTAATGTTGTTTTGCAAGAATAGATACTGTACTCTTTATCATATGCTGAGCACATGAAAAATCTTTTAAAAATATTTGTTCAACAATAATTGTGATAAGTAGGGATGGAAGACATGACAGTATATGATGGTCATTTTCATAGGACTTTTGTTTTGCTCGTGAATGTTTTTTTCTTTTACATAGCTGTAGAATAGCTTCTCATTCTCACACTCACTTTTTTCTCGGAGATTAGTCACCACTTACTGAGCTTCTAGAAGGCGTTTTGTACTGGGCTCTTAATAGCTCACTCATTATCAGTTTATTCCTCAGAAATATGTCTCTGTTAGTATTTTTCCAGACTGTTCTTTTTACAATAAAAGGAAACCCTATTATGTTATTGTTTCTAATGATGGAGTGATGTAAGAACTGATATAATAATAGCCCTATATGAATGAGTAATTTTATATGAATATCCTGTAGTGTATAAGTATCATGAATCATTAGTATTTCGCATTGTAATGAACTTTATTAGGAGACATAAAAGATATACCTGCACCCCAAAAAACATTCTAGTACATATAGATCTAAGTTGTTTAATAAAATGTTCCCTGAAGGTAGTGTGAATTCACTTGAAAGACCACACCGGTCTCATTCATATTACATTTCAGTATATATGAATATATTCATTCTAATTATTTATTAGAAAATAAATAGTTCTAATTTCAAATTATTATTTGGACGATAGACTTCGTAGTTAACGGAAGCACATCATAGTGTAACGGCACCGTTCACACAGTGTTGCTGTGCAAATGCCACTTTTTCATGGCCTCACTTAATCCTCACGACACTGAGATCATTGTCCCTATGTCACCGATGAAGAAACTGAGATTTAGAAAAGTTCACGTTCCCTAAAATCTGTCAGTCTATACGTGATAAAACTGGTTTAAAAAACAAGTTTCTTGACCCCAAAACTAAGTCCTCTGACTTTGAACCTCGTACCTTGAGTCACAATGGCTACGCCCCACAGCCCGTGTGCTACAAGAGGTACGTTTCGTGCTTTGGAAATAGAGAAAGGGCACTTTGTCCATCCTCATTCAAAGGGGACGCCTGGGAGTGCCCGGCAGTGGGGACAGCATTAGCAAAGGCATGAGGTGTGAAACGGTATGGTGTGTGTAATAGAAATATGGAAATTTGGTATTAGCTTTATTCATTTGTTATTTCCCTTTAGGTCATTTTGAACTAGGAGGCGACAAGGGTTGTGGCCAGGACCTTGCGACGGGCGTGGGCCTTCGTCTAAGATGAGTTCTGATCATTTTTCCGACATTAGAGCTGGGTGACCTTGGGCAGGTTCTTCTGTCTGTCTGAGCCTAGTTTTTTTTATCTGTAAAATGGGGAAAGTGTTACTGCTCTAAGTTGTTAGGCTTACACGATACGTACATGGAAAAGATTTATCACAGTGGAACATAAAGTTAGATATTGTTGAGAATAGATTCAGTTCTGAGTGGCAGAAAACCCTAAATGATGGTGCCTTCATGAGTTAGAAGTTTCTTTCTTTGACCACATAAGACTGCATAGTGATCCAAGCCTGACATAACAGCCCGAGAAATCAGAGAACTCAACTGTGGCTTGTTGCTGTGCCGTCTTTGGCCTCAGACTCATGGTTGAAGATGGTGGCCTTTGCATGCTAGTATCAGGATAAAGAAAGGTGTGGGGGGAACAAAGGAGAAGTCATGATATGTGCTCTTTCTCTTCAGCGTCGGTATCCTGAAGGTGTCACACGACACTTCCATCGCCACTAGAATTTAGTGACTCAGCTACACTGAGCTGCAGGGGAAGCTGAG
This sequence comes from Pteropus medius, assembly GCF_902729225.1. Lineage (NCBI taxonomy): Eukaryota > Metazoa > Chordata > Mammalia > Chiroptera > Pteropodidae > Pteropus > Pteropus medius. Next base: position 1,042,493 of record NW_024340693.1, read on the forward strand.
AAATGCAGCCTACTCAGCAGCCAGGGCTTTGACTGCCAATATTTGAGCTAAAATTTTTATTATAATGTAACATGGGGAGATCCTTTGCCACATACTATGTTTATAAGGTTACGTGATTATGATTTTGTTGACACCAATATTGGTTTGGCTCATTGTTTTTACAAAGAAATGATCCTAAGTGGAACACAAGGAGAAGCCCTAGTTTGAACAAACTAGAGACGTTATATTTTCTTAATGTCGATCTATGTTTTAGGGAAGAAAAATCATCCTACGAGGTAAAGTTTTTAAAGAAAATCAGTTTAACAGTTTAATCACGATAACGAGTGAGAAAAGAATTTTTAGTAAATTTATAACAACGAATGCTAGAACAAGCATTTATTCACTGTATGAAGATAACACGGTGATGTTATTTATCGAAGGAAGTAGGGACAGGTATAAGGGAGGACATCGCATTGGACTTTTTTTAACGCATTGAGTTGCCTATTAAAAGTCCAAGTGCATATGTCAAATAGATCAATTATTTTAAGAGAGCCCCGGAGAAAAGTCGGGATATAACAGGGTTTTCAGCATACAGCTGCATTTAAGGCATGGGACTGAATGAGATCCCCCAGGGGAAGCACAGAGAGGACAGAGGAGTAGGGCCGGGCCTTGACTTGCTCTTAACATTTATTGGTCAGAGGAAAAGAAGATGATGGAAGAATCGATCAAGGAAGTAGGAGGAAAACAGTAAACTTGGGCATCTTTAAAAGTCAAGAGGAGAGTGTTTCAGGGAGGGTCTCATCAGCTGTGTCACCTGCTTCCGCGAGACTGGGCAAGATGAAGACGGAAAGTGTCCACGGGAGCTGGCAACGTGGCATCGCCGACGGCCTTCACAAAAGCAGCTCTGGGGGAGGGCACCGAGCTGCTGCCGCATGGGAGTGGGCCGCAGGCGAGTGGGTCAAGGGGAAACCCTTCAGATGCTTTGCTGTCAGGAGAAGAGCAGGTGGCCATGGAAAGGCCGTTTTTCCCCCTTGGGCCGGGACTGGATAGATTGTATTTGTGTATTTGTGTTTGGATGGGAATGAGCGAGCAGTCGGTTTTAAACTTACAGAGATCGGAGTTTTGTGATGTTAAAAGAGATTTACGCTTTAAAAGCCCCTGCAGAATCAACTATATACTTTATACTGGGCTTAAAGTTTGAGCGTCTCATTGCTTTTTATAAATAAAAATGCTCCGTGTACCCCATCTAGCAGCGAATGCACGTTGCTAGAGAGACTCGGGCGGATGTTGCTACGACACTTTTCAACGTGATGCTTCCGGTTGGCCAAAAAAGTAAATATTTTATTTAAATAATTGGGAAACACCTGAAAAAAAAATCAATATTTAGTTAATTACATATCAAAGCATATGTGTTTTGCTTAGAGAGTAAAATTATCTAAGGAGAATGTTTCGTAACTCGTAGATAAGCAAAGTTCCATTAAGCACTGCTGTGTTCCAGGCTCTGTTTTAGGTGACGGTGATATAGGAGTGAAGTGGCCTCTGCCCCGGAAAAATGTGACATGTTAGGAGGCGGGCCGGCAACAAGCGCGGCTGCTTAGTCCTCAGCATAGTGCTAGCCCTACCGCGAAGAAAATAAAATGGCAATGATGTCGCAGAGAGGGACCGCGAGAACTGCTTTTGCTCAGTAGTTACTCAGACCCGAGACCCTTCAAATGAAGTCCAAGTCATGAGGTTCACAGCGGAGAAAAGAGCTAGCGTGAATGAGGGGAGGCGGACCCGGCGGGTCAGGGGTACAGAGTGGCGGGGACAGGGGGTAGGACGTGCACAGAGAGTCAGCTGGGACTCGGAGCCCTGCCGACTAGGGAAAAGAACATGGATTTGGGTTTTTTTTTAATAGGAATCCATCGACAGCTTTTATTCAGAGAAGGGGCGTGATGAGATTTGTGTTTAGAAAGATGATGGAACAGAGGCAGGAAGGCCCGAGCGGAGGCGCCCACGGCGTCCCGGCCAGGGGTTCTGGTAGTTCGGCCTGAGGCTGTGGCAATGGCGCTGGTGGGAACCGTCAGGCTCCGGACATGCCGCTGGACTGGATGCGGGGTGTCAGGGATGGGGAGTGGGCACATCCCCCGGAAACGCTCAGCTGGTACCCATCCCGATACGGTGCCGTGTCAGAGGGCAGACAGGCAAACTCATCTGAGCGGTCGCGTCCCCTCCTTCGGAGACAATAATTCTCCATCACTTCCTCCCATTTTGGTGTACGTTTTTTTAAATCACCTAAATGATATCAAAAAATTTATTTTCTAGTTAAAAAGTGATGTGTTTTTCAAACAATTTTTAAAGGTTTCGATTGCAGAAGGAAAGAAACGAGGAGAAGTGTGCCAATCCCAGCAGAGGCCATTGTTTTATCAGCCTTCTATGTGTCATCCTGTCTCAGGGTCCAGCTCCTGACACCGCGAACGTGCCACGTGAAGGCGTCCACCCTCCTGACCCCAGCCTCCCTCCCCCGTCTTGTTTTGCTCCGTATCCTCGCCCTTGGCTCAGCTTTGACACGAGGCCGTTGAGAATCACAGCACACTCCCTTCGGCTAGGGACACTGTCTCCCCACTCCCCCACCGCCCCCACCTCCCCGGAGGGGCGAAGTAAGCGGCCTTGACCGAGGAGAGGCGTTGTGGAAGCTCAGGTGGCAGACAGAGGACAGAGCCGAGCCCTCGTTCACGTTCACGGGGTGAAATGGGCTGACTTCCTCCTGCAGATGAGTGCGACTTTGCCTGCAGGTGTCTCCCTCGCCGAGTGAAGGCGACCTTCTGGCAGAGTCCGAGCCCGGGTTAGGGACCTCGGTTTCCACTGCAGATTGTTGGCCTTGTCACCTGCCTGGCTGGCTTCTGACACATGCGGTTCAGAGCCTCTGCAGGAATGCTCGTGCTCCCCAAGGAGCAGCAAACTCCGTGAAGAGTCTCCCGTAGCCTGAGGGTTCGTGTCCCCCAGATAGGTGTGGGAGCCCTGCCCGGCGACATGCCGTTGGGGGGCAGGGCCTTTGGGGAGTGATTGAGGGTCGGACCCTTCCACGCGTCCAGAGGGCTTGCTTCCCACCTCTGCTCTTCACCGCGTGAGGACACAGTGGGAAGTCGGCAGCCCGCAGTCTGGGAGAGGGGCCCCCACTGGGCCCGGCTGCCGGCACCCGGGACGGTGAGCGGTGGAGGTCTGCTCTCTGTGAGCCACCCCGGCGACGGTGTTCTGGTAGGGCAGCCTGAGCGAGGGCAGGGTCGGGTGATGAACATGTTAGCCTTTGTGGGCCAGCTACCCAGCGCTGCCATCCTAGTGGGGAAAATGAGTGGGAATGGCTGTGTTCTGATAAAACTTTCTTTACAGAGCCAGCAGCAGGTGGGATCGTGGGCTGAAGCCTCCTCTAGGCCCTGTCAGACTGTTACACTGCTCGGCTGTGGTCCGAGCCTGGGCTGTGGCCCGAGCCTGGGCTGTGGCATTTATGGGTTGTGACTGAAGAGCCGTCATGTGTCCGCTCCTCTAGGTGATGTAAGCGATAAGATTCAGCTCTGGGATCCGATTCCCTCCTCTGCGTGTTTAGAAAAAGGTTTCGCCGTTGCCTGGTTTTTGTTTTCACGTTGGGCAGGTAGACGTCCTGCTCTAAGTCTGCTTCATCCGCAACAGAAACGCCGAGAAGCAGGAAAGGCCATACGGAGCCAGTGGTGACGGCGTCTCAGTTACGATGACAGAGGTGACTGGCTACATGGAAAATCACGGGGAGCAGATGAAGACAACGTCAGAGGGAAAATGTGATGGAAATTCTCAAAAATCCAACTTTGCCTCTTGGGCGGCATTCTAGTCACTCAAAGAATAGTTGTCAGATGTCTTTATGCAAAGCATGGTGCCGGGCAGTGTGTCCTGAGACTGTCCCGTGGCCAGGGACAGCTATCTAATGCAAATGCTTGGATCTGCGTCCCCACATACATGGCTCGTTGCCCGGACTGCAGGAGGTGCTCAGTGAATATTTGCGGCTGAATTATTATCTCTTATTAGAAATCAGTACATCGATCTTCTTTGAAAATTACTCTCTTAGGGATTCAGTTAACATGAATCGATGGCTGAATTGATAAATAAAATGAGCCAGAGCTGATGCCCAGCCCTGAACCCAAGGCGATTCCAGACACCCCGGGGGTGTCTGACAGTTTTCACGAGGTCAGCAGAATAGCTCCTCCTCCCTCATACTGTCATACACAGCACTGAAATATGCGAGAGGAAGTGACCAAGTTAAATAAATACAATAGACTCATTTAGGGAAAGAAGCGAGAGCTAATTTGGGGGGTTAGAACCACTTGGGTATTTGCTGGCTAATAAAGCAGAACTAATATTTCTTTTGAACACCTACTAAGTTTCCAATTTCTGGTGTTGTACTAGGACTTTTTTTTTTAATGAGAAATGCTGTGAAATTATTTTCACAGGTGAAAAACAGTCTGAAAGAGATGAAGCGATTTATTTGCGGGACGCCGTCTTTTCTCACGGTCTCTCTGTGTCAGAAATAAAGTCCTGGTCGAGGAGACGGACGGTCTGGTGTCGTCTCCCTCCTGCTGTGCGTATGGTTATGTCGTCACTTGCGTTTTGTTCCTTTTTCTCCCAGTCGGGTGGCCCTGCTCTCGTACCAGATGGCCCGACCTTGTGAACGAGCATTCACTCCTTCTACATGGTTGTCGTTTTCCATTTTGACCTGTCTTTCCACCGGCCAGCAGTGAGGTGTGCCCCACGTCCGTGCCAGCCGTCAGATGACGCCCGCTGGGTGGAAGGAAGGAAACGAGGTTTTTACACGTCTTCCGTGCCAGGCACCGTGCGGATGCCACCATCACGCTCACCAAGCACTGTTGCCAGGATTTCCTGAGTACATACTAGATACCTGAGTAGACACGCGAAGGCCTCGCGCACCTTGCTCCACGCAGTCCTCAGCGGCGCTGTGGGAGGGGGCGCTGTTGCTGTCCTCTGCGTGACGGGGAGGGGACAGCGAGGAAACCGAAGCTCGTGGGGGAGGCCGGTGAAGGCTGCGATGTGTCCCAGCCACGGCAGGCCGTGACGTGAAGCCGCCTACCTGGCAGACGTGCCCATGCTCGCCGAATGCTCTCAAAGCCGTGTGGTGGGCACCGTGTTACAGTTGGGGTCGTCACAGAAAGTAAACTATGCTGACCTTTCCAGCCTTTTCTCAGAACCACACTCCGCAGTGGGAAAAGCATTTTGCAGTAATGCTAATAATAATAATACACACACACACACACACACACATAATTTCACATTATAATATTACACACACACAGCACACACACACACACACACACGAAGCTGAAACAAAACCTGTGTGAACCGGAACGCGCCCTGAGTGTGCGTGACACCCCCTGAGCTTTTCTATCATTCTGATTCTTTCGTGGCCCATGACCTACAGTGTGACAGGTAGGGGCCCAATGTGTGTGTATGTGGCCGTGCGCGTACGGGATCTTGGTGGGACACTGACGCCCGTAAGCCAGAGGCTCTTCTTGAGCTTTCTAGCCGTTCTGCTCATTAAATTACTTTAACATATGTTTGTACGCATTGGGTGCTCGCTGTGTGTCGGGCAGTTTTAGGTCCCAGGACATAGCAACGTCCGCTTCAGTCCTTGCCTTTGACTCAGATGGTGCGACGGGCGAGATGATGACCTTCAGCGAGTGCTGCGGGGCCAGCGTGAGCAGCGGGCACACCCGGGGACGCTGTGGGTGTGCTCCCTGTCCCCGCGGTCCGGGGGGTCGTGACCTCTTTGCCGGTGGAGGGTCTTGCCTTCAGTGTGTTAACACGGCGCCTGAAGTGCCGTAAGGCAGAGCGCAGTGAAACGCCGTCTGCCTGTGATTCTCCCAGGGGAAATCCCAGAGAGGCTCGATAAAAGGAGACTTAGGGCAGACAGAGTGACCGAGAACCTTCCGGGTGTAAGAGGGCGTTCCGGGCAGAGGGGCCTAAGGGGAGGTTTGAGGGGCGGGGGCTCCTCCAGCAGCGGAGGGGTGGCCTGGCGGACCTGTGGCCTCGGGAGGGAGGTCAGGCCTGCTCCCCACATCCGGGGAGCCCCGAGGGGTTTCGAGCGAGGCACGTGTGAGGTACGGTGTCTGTGCCTTGGGTGGACCGTGCCGGCCACCGTGTCGGGGCTGGCGGGAGAAGAGGGGCATCGGCGGGGGACACCCTTTGCACTGCCGCAGGTGGGAAGCGAGGCTGGGGCTGAGGTCGCGGGGCGGGCCCGGAAAAGGCGGTCCCGACTCTAGTCACTTCTGTTCCGTTCCTCAGACACGCACTGAGAGTTACTGTGTGTCGTCAGCTTGTTAAAGACTGTGACTGAAAGAAAAGAGACTGAGAAATGGCCTCTGGTCTTCCGGAGTTTTCTGACACAGATGGATCGCTTTGGTGTCACACAGCGTCAGGGAGTCCTGGGGGCCGCCTGGGCAGAGGCGTCCACGTGGGGTCTGGGAGGAGGGAGAGGAGTCGGCCAGGTGTCGCGCAGGGCAGAGGACAGCAGTCCCCAGCATGAAGGACAGCGTGCCTGGCACAGGGTTCGGTGCGCCCCAGTGGGGTGGGGACTCGGGGTCCCAGGGCCCCATGGGCCGGCCCAGCAGCCCGGGCTTCGGCTGTCGGCAGTGAGGGCCCCGCGGGCGTGGAAGCGGGGCGCTGGCCCGGGCAGCTCTGTGCCTCGGAGGACATCGCGGCAGACCCGCTGGAAGCTGGCGGCGTGCCCGGCACTGCCGTGAGCATTTACACAGATCGTCCTGTCGAAACAGTCCCCCTCGTAACAGCCTTTTATAGGGAGGTTACTGCCGCACAGAGTAAGTGGGCGCCCAGGGTTACACCGTCTGTGGCAGGGCAAAGACCCGACCCCAGTGACTCGCTGCTGGGCAAACGAGGGAGTGGCCAGCCTGTCAGGAAGAGGTGGGGGTCCGCCCTGGGGAAATGGAGCGGCTGGGGAGAAATCTGCTTGGGCCGCCGTGACAAAACCCCATAAACTGGGTGACCTAACAACAGAAATTTGTCTTCTCACAGCTCTGGAAGCTGGAAGCCCAAGGTCAAGGTGCTGTCAGGGTCGGGTCCTGGGAGGGCCTCTTCCTGGCTGTGGGTGGCCTTTTTCCTGTGTGTGCAGGTGGAGGGAGAAGCTCTCCCGCTGCCTCACAGGGACACTAATCCTGTGGAGTCAGAGCCCCGCCCTCATGACCTCGGTTAACCTCAGTTACCTCTAGGTGGGGGAGGGTGGCAAGGGGGAGCACAGACTCTCAGGGCATAACAGCACGGACTCCAGAAAATATTAGGAGGTAGAACAGTGCAGGTCAGCGATGGATTTGTTTAGGGTGACTCTCGGGCTTCTCACAAGGGACAGGAAAAAGAGCAGCTTGGGGCTGGGTTATAGTGGATCAGAAGCCCCTAGAGAACATCCTGGAGATACTGGCTGATATGAGGAGAGCCACTGGCATGTAGGTGGCAACTGATCAGGCCACCGGTTGGGTCTGGTCACCTAGAGAAAATACGTGTAGTGAAAAGCAAGGTGCCACCTAGGACCGTCCAAGGTGAGCCGAAGAACAGCAAAAGGCTGCTTAAGAGACACAGACCTTCATCCCTGAATGCGAAGGAAGAGAGGGCTCTGATTTTATAGCCCCCCGCCCCGCGGCCCATGTTCTACAGAAAGGAAGCCGAGGCTTCGCAAAGCCTGCCGACTTGTCTCTGACGCCGACACGGTACAGGCAGAACCAGAACTTAGGTCTCCCAAGCCTCTCGATGTCAATCTAGTGCTTTTTACAACATATCAGATCGAATCCATCCATCATTGCGGGGATCGAAAATCAGATGTAAATTGTAAAAAATTACACTAAAGTACGGAAAGAAGCATCCGAATTTTATTACACGCATTTGGGGAAAGGAAGACGTAGTACATAAAATGTCCAAAACTTTGTCCACAAGGAGAGAGAACAGAGTCGACCTTGAATAGTGATACGAAAATTGACCAGAGGAAGAGGTTCTGTCTCTACCATGTTTAGAGTGGAAATGGCACGTTGCCAGGGTCTCCTATCATGTCCTGGGCACACGTTTTAAAATGCGACTCCTTTTAATGATTTTTCTATCATCAACTAACCCCATGTTAGGTATACAGCAATACTGTATTATTAGAAAATCATTTTTAAATCAGTATCATCTTATAAGCTGGATCCTGACAGACTTCTTTACTTACACAGAAAGGAATGTTGTTCTCCGCGGCCAGATGTCAAAGTTGCCTTCAGCCACGTGGATTCCCTAAGTGAGAATTTCCGCAGGCAACAGAAAAGCGGTTTATCTTGTAATTCAATCAATGAAGCACATGCTGTCTGTACTGTAAACAAAGCACTAGTTAAGTGCTTCAGGTGGTGGTGATGAACAGAATAGAATCCTTCTGTAGGACCGTGAAACCTGTTGCAGGTAGGAACACTGTCAGGTGAACCTGTGGCCCCACGAATGTTTTAACGGTGTCAGCGCACTCAAGAGTGTCAGCTTGGCTTTTCAGTACTTATCGTTGAAAACATGTGAGCTGACTTTTTTATATTTGTCACTTCCAAATTTTAAAAAATACAAAAATTAGAGCAGGTTTAGCCACCATCTCAGCTTGCGTATTAAATGCTTTTTTTTTTTTTGCCAGCCAAGCAAGCATGCATTTGACTTAAAAACAATAACAAGACTACTTTTTCCATTTTATAACTCTGTACTTTGAAAATGCGTAAGCTAACATTTAAAATAATATATACAAACCATAAAGGTACTCTTGCTTTGTCTTTTGGTAGATTTTAATATGCCCATTAGGATAGAATTACACAGCACGCTGATTCGCTAATGAATACAACTCTGGGACTAGGCATTACCAGAATTTTCAGCGTGGTATGTGCGTATCACAAAGAATGTATTATGTGGAAAATAAACCAAGCTAGGTGTATGCAAACTTCATACGAAAGGGCTAGATAACATGCAATTTGCATCGTAAGAAGAATTTTCATGTATAGTATCATGGTATAACATCAGGCAGAGCCGTCGGCAAAATTATGAAATAGGCAAAGCGTAGCTTCTGAGGGTTTCAGCATCTCGGCATGACCTGTGGCGTATGTTGTCCCGAAGAAGGAGTCCTACCACTGAAGACATTTCATGAAAGGTTCGGTCCATAACACTGCACTGGTCAAAACATATGACAGAGCGGGAGCTTATCCCACGCGTGTTACTGTTCCCATCCCAGCCTAGGTCATGGAAATCAGTAGGATCTCGATAAACATTTATTAAATGAATGCACCCTATTCGTTAAGGAGAACATAAAGAAGAAATTTTAACTGGGGATCATATCCACGTAGTGCTATTATCATAAGGGTTTACTTAGCAACTGTTTATTGAGCACCATCTACGTGTCCGGACTCAGCGTGTGGGCACCGGGCCATGATGACGAATCGGACAAGCCTTCCCGCAGCGGGGCGGGGAAGGGCGGAGAGGCGAGGGAAAAGGGACACTCGTGAACAGCCGTGGTGAAGGTGGCTGGTGCTGCCAGAGAAACGTGAAGACGCACAACCACAAAACAGCAGTGCAGCCGTGGAGATGTCCGCAAAGTGGGGCCACGCTGCTGTCAGCCCACCGCATGAGCTCCGGCGGGAGGTGGCGGGCTGACGTCACCGTTCACCCCCGCGTCCTCCCCGTGGGGAAGTGCTAGAACCCTTTGGCTCCCTCTCTTTCTCCTCCAATATTAACTTGGTCACTATCGTCACATGAACTTTTGAGTAGTTGACAGTTTCACAGTTTCACGATGCATCGATGTACTTCGTGCATAATCAAAAGCTTGTCAAAAATATTTGAGTTTATCTGTGTCCTAATTACATATTTTAAATTTTGTTAAGTTATACACAAAAATGTTGTGTTTGAAACCATTCCTTCGTTTTTGTTTTTTTTTTCACATCGAAAAGGTAAAATGCCGATATCTAAATGATGTACGTAATGGGCTCGCTGTCCTGGTATGCAGTCGTCACAATATTTTTATTTTAAATAAGACTGTTCTAAGAATATAGTCTTTTTGCTTTGTTCTTATCTCTACAGAACCATCAATTTTAGCACTCCTCTGGAATTTCTAAACAGTAATACATTTCTCCTGCCATTTGGAGGAGCCTGCATCACAGACTAGCAAGGAGCTGAGTCTGTCTTGCAAAAAATGCCTTCGTCTGAAATTTAGACCCCCCCACACACACCCAAGAATTCTCAGTCGCATTCCCATAATTAATGAAACTCGCCTTCTCGATTTCTCCAGTTCTAGTCTAATGGAAGTTACAGCCATAACTAATCATTTTGTAGAAATTCCGATGTTCATACACCACCGAAACAATAGCTATTCTGACACCCGAAGCCGAAACTGTCAGCATCTATAGGTAACAAACTAGACTGCTGTTTAGTTTGAGATAATTGTGAGATTCAGCCAAGAGTGTGGGAGGCCTCTGTGTTTTCCCGATGGAACCCTTTAAGTTTTGTTAAAACTTCTGAAGCACAGTTGCGGTCGCTCTTAACCCAAACTTTTAAAATAGTACCTGTAGCTACCTGTTTCTCTGGCATGGCCTGAAGAGTTAGGGAATGCAGAAGTGCGTGAGGATTTCACTGACTTTCTCCTTAAGCCTTCTACCGGAGTTCCTAAGAATTGGCAGAGTTCATTGATCCAAGACTGACACTTCTGATGGCTTGCCCTGGAGAAATACTAGAAAAATGTTTTGAGAAGTAAAAGGCAGATGTGAAGTGAAAGGAGATTTCAGTTAATTAACAAAGTTGCGTTAAGATAATCTTAACCGCGATTGTGAAGTCTTGAATCGTAAGGTTGCTTTTACTGACATAATGCTAATTAGATATATTACTTCATTTTAATTTTTTTATACTAAACAAATAGCCAGCCCAATTTCTATCAATAGGGTGGAGAATTTGTGTTTAGAATTGCCTTCGAAATTAAGTGAATTTTATGCCATTATGAAACGCAACTGAGTGGTCTCTGAAGGCCAAGACGAACGCTTTATCTGCTACATCCTCGCAGTCTGCTGCTGACACGTGTGAGAAAAAAAGGTGCTTCCTAACCGGGGTCTTTATCAACGCCACACACCCCGAGGACTCTCCGTGAGTCCTGGAATCGTTTCATGCCTGCTGACATCACATTCGTTCTTCAAGTTCTAACTCCAAGTCCTTCGAAGTCACAGCATAAGCTTGCAGAACTAGGCCTGATTTTATATCTTCCCAAGTCATGCCTGCTATGCAGGTAAATGTCAATACAGAAACGGTCTCAGGTGTCGTCTCCCAGTGCATACAGCTTGACTTATGATACGTTGATTTACTGAGAGCAGATAGATATAAGCAGTTGTCCATAAAATTATTACGTACACATATAACTCACCCAAATTATCAGACTGTAAATATTAACTATTATTACTATAACATAAAAAATAATACTTGCAAAATATAATCCATTTATTTATTAACCCTTCTTACTAACCTTAAACTGTTTTCACTCTCTGCTTCGACCCTCGTAGTCCTCGCCAGACCTGGATAGACGTAAATGTTTTTCATTAACCTCTTTGTGGCTTCAAGACCACAGGATACCATGCTAAAGGTGGAGATTTTTTATTGAGCTTAATTGTTCAGAAAAGAACTTAGTTGTGTTCTGCTAATCCTGGACGAGTGCTTTCCTCCACACACGGCTGTTCCTTCTGTAAGCTGTCAGGCTTCCTACATCGTTTCCTCCTGCCATAATCAATCAGAAAACAGTACAGAATTAAATGCCTATATACGTCAAAAGTTTCCTTGTGACTGTGCATTTCTAGTCAGAATAAGATTTTTCTACCACCTTCCAGCTATTCTTACTGTTTTAAATTTGAATTGATGAAAATATAACTTAAAATGAATACTCAGATTTATTCATGAGGCTGACTTTTGAACAAGACTATTTTTAAAGGGCCCACGATACTATTTTTTGAGAATTAATTTACATGAAAACTCTTACAAGAATATGAAAATTGCCTTTATTTAAGAAGAGGAAATTGCATGAAATCAGAACCTTCCCCCCAACCCAAAAAAAAATACGGAATACATAATCATCTCTACGTAGCACAGGCCTTATCTATTTGATGTGTCTGGCACAGTGGCACAGAAAGGTGGGTGTTTAATAAAATCCTTTAATAATCAGGGGGTGAACTTTCTTTGATATGAAGAAGGAGCCCAAACTGCTTTCATTCTCACCGTCCCTAAAAGTGTCAGAAGCAGAGCATTTATTCAATACCGTGCGTGAACAGGCAAGCCACGCACAAAATCAGAAGCACACTGCATAGAAGGATCAGGATTTCCGACGGCCCAGTCCCACGGAGGATAGGGAAGTGGAGCCCCCGAGCCAGTGTGAGGATGCAAACTGATTAAGTTAAACACTTACCGAAATTGCTTTGTGAAAACTAAGTGATCCTAGAACAAGACGCAGAAGTTCATGGTGAAAAACAGGTTTCCTTAGACTAAGTGAAATGAGAACCCCGTTCAGCCCTAAAGCAACACTTACAAGTTTTCACTGCCATCTTGAAGTTCACAAGTGCTTTTCTTAAAGAAGGAGAAGTTTGAATATTCACTGCTGGCTTTGTCAGTGTGCTTGTTTAGGCAGAAGGGCCGCTTCTACACAAAGCCTCGGCTTCCCGTGAGTCATGGAGACCCGTGCTGTCCTTCACATGCAGATGAAGTGCTGTGACTCTGCTGCTGTAACGTCTCAGGGACGGGAGTGGCTTAACAACAACCTTGGCTTCTCTCTCACGGTTCTGGAGGCTGGAAGTCTGATACCAGTGCCCGGTCGGTTTCTGGTGAGAGCGCGCTTCCTGGCTTGCAGACTGTCACCTTGCTCTGTCCCCAGATGGCAAGGGGAGAGATCCCTTCTCCTATGGGAGCACCAGTCCAGTTTGTTTGCGAGGGCTCCACCTAGTCACCCCCCAAAAGGCCCCGCCTCCAAAGAGCTCAGGTTGCGGGGAATTAGGGCTTCGCCATGTGAATGGGAGGTGGATAGATACCTGTCAACAGAGAATCCACCAACTTGGTAATCATCCGTTTTGCTTTATCCCATCTTCCCTCTAATGAAGCCCGCGCGTTTATGAACTTCTTGGCAGGTCGTTAGAGCACCGTGAATGGTCATATACTCAGCTTAGATAATCTCAGTGTTCTCCAGACTTGAGCGAGGATCAACACACAGAGATGCAATGCATAACCTTTGGCCTCATTAACAGAAGAACTGATCCAACTTGTAATGTACATAAATTTGGTTTTGGTGTTCTAGAGCCTTTTTTTGTCATATTTTTTATCATCTTCCCCTCCCGGCTCTTCCCCTTCCCCTACCTTGTGACCTGTGCTGTCCACCCGGCAGCTGTCACACCACACTCTCTGAAGATGAGGCGGGAAAGGCGTGACGGCTTCAGAACAGAGGCTCTGGGACTCGGAAGCAGAGCAGCTCAGAGCCTGGCCCTGCCACTTAGTAAACGTACCACCTCAGGTGAGGCAGGTGACAGCATCGCCTCCTCAGCTTTCTCTATAAAAGGAATATCGCCCACCCCACAAGATTCTGCAGAGGTTAGACAAGGTGTGTGTTCAAGGGCTTATTTCATTGCAGAGAATAGAGTGCGTACCAAATAGCTAAAAACGGAAATGGAACTAGGCTTGTTTACAGTCAAATGAATGATTTTAACCTACAAGATGAGGTGTAATTTCTTTCAGAAAAATTCACTTTTAACAAGGAACGAGGGCAGAATCTCTAAATATGGAAGCAGGAATGCTCTGCCCTCGGCGGAGAGGGCTCTGCTTCAGCGGGGCTCCCCCCAGCAGCCCCGTAGTCACGCGCCTGTGGCGCTGCGTCCAGAACTATGGCCCTCGACCAGCCTCTTGCTACTTAAGATGTGGCTAGGCCCTCAGATGATCCATTTCAACTTGGTCATACTGTGAGTTTGTTTCCTAATGCTGCCGTGACAAATTACCCACACACATCGGTGACTTCAAACAACGTGAAGTTGTCCGTTATACTTCTGGAGGCCAGAAGTCCAAAGTCAAGGCAGGGTTGGCTCCTGCTGGACGCTCTCAGGGAGAAACGGCCCCGTGCATCGGCCCCGGCTCCTGGGGTCGCCGGGACGCCCCGGCTTGCAGCTGTGTCACCCCACTCTCTGCCTCTCTTTCCCCGTGTCTATCTCAAGTCTCCCTCTGCCTTTCTCTCGTAAGGACACTTGTCGTGGGACACAGGGCCCACGCTATGTCCTGGACGATCTCGTTCGCGAGCCTAAATTTACCCACATCTGCAAAGACCACCTTTCCAGTTAAGGTCACTCCCACAGGTGCTGGGGACATACCTTTCTGGAGGACCGCCATTCACCCATTATGTACCGTGTTAGAGCGAGGACCAGAATCTGGGCAGAACCGGGCTGAACCGGGAAAGGAAGACTCCACTTATGGGAGGTTCTACCTAGTGGGGCCACTCATGCTTCACCGCCAGGGTGGCCGTGGGACCACTGAAGGTTCGTTTCCTGGGTAGGTGTCCGTCCTCAGCCGCAGGTGACCCGCGGGGGCGTTTGTCCAGGCCACCATGCCAGTGCTCCCTGGTTTCTGGGGTCCATTAACTGTGCGCGCGCAGAGAGCAAGCAGTGAGCTAGAAGCGCATGCGCCCGCTCGGCGGAGAGCTAAGACGGGGCGTTCTCAGCGGCACCCGCTGAAGATACTGATAGCTGTCAGGGCTCATCACCCCACCACCACCGCCGAACCCGTCTTCCCTCCACTCACTCCAGGCCCCAGGAGTGAGTGGCAGGCATGCACCACGGCTCAGGTACATGCACTAGCCATGGAAATTTGGTTGACAAGTGACTAAATGGAGGGATTAGTATTGATATTTTGGGTTTTGCTCTGAATGGAGCACTGGAAATTGTCTACAAGGGCTGAATAAGGAGCAAAATCACCTACTTTTATTCACGATAGCGTGGCTTGTGACTGGAAGAAAGACGGTATTAATTCCGGGTCACTTTGCCAGAGACTTAGAATTTGATCCTGGTAGTTCTCCCTGAAGTGGTTCGGAATGGTAGTTAGCGGAAGAAAATCTAGGCTGGTAACGCGTATGATAAAATTTCCTGCCAATACGCACAGCGAGCTGCTTAGGAAAATAGCATGACACGTTTTTTTTTTAAAATCAAAACTCATTTGTTCATCAGCTCTCTAGACCAAGATATCCTCCAAGTAATTACTACGTTATATTCCCTTTTTGCATTTGTAGTTCCTATTTAGGATATATTTAAATCAGCCAATTATTTAGTATATTCCATCCATGCTCAACTTTTAAGATGCTGTAACTGATTTCCATAATGATCAAAATATTGAGAAAGTAAATGACATGATTTAAATGCCAGATTGAGTAGGTACCCACTCTTCATTTTTCAGAGGAACTTCCTGTTGTTCTGGTAAGAAAAAATAAATGCCTCGTTTCAAGGGAAAAATTCTGTCGTTATACATCGGATCAAGGTGTTTCTGCGGCCGAACCCTGCCCACCACCTCGTTCCGTCTGGCCCGCCGTCCGAAATGGTGGTTGCCTTTTTAAATGGTCGAACAAAAATCAAAAGAAGAACGATATTTCATGACCCATGAAAAGCATATGAAATTCCGCAGTTTCAAGGTCCACACAGCTTGATTGGAACACAGCTCATTGGCTCACGTGTTGTCTGCGGCCACCTTCGCCCTATGCTGGTGGAGCTGAGGAGCTGCAACGGAGACCTTCCGTGGCCCAGAACGCCGAAAACACGGATGCTCTGGCCCTTGACAGCAAAGGCTCGTCGGCCCCTCTGCTCTGCACCGTCTAAGGAAATGCCGACTTTGAACTTCAGAATATCGAGAAGTTGGGTTTGTCTTCTCAGTCTGTACTTGGACCCATGAAAAGCAGGGTGCGTTGTATGATATGAAACGACTGTCACACTTCCCTCCTGGGGCCTGAGAGCAGTGGACGGGCACTCGTGCGCTGGGCGGCCACTTCGCAGAGCGGGGCAGCTAAGCCAAGGAACGGTCATTCTGAACAGGACACTGCCCCGGGTCCCACTGACATTGAACTCCCAGTGCCACCCGAACTGGAAATGTTTCTAAATTGTCTTTGCATCTTTGTGATGTAGTCTCAAGGGTCACGGCCCCTGGAAAGAAGTTTCCGGTTGGCCGGACCTAGTTCACATGCCCACACCCGTCGCCAGGCTCCAGGAGAGCGAGGTATTCGGTCACTCTAAGTCTAGTGAGCGAGGAGCTCGTTTTAATTCTAAGGCTAGTTTTCAACTCGCCGCCCCTCCCCCACCACTATGATTCACAAAGAGGAGATTTCTCCCAAACGAGCAGCCATGCGGGCAGCCGGAGTATGAATCAATCAGACATCTTCCGCAGCCTCGCTGCTCCAGGTGTGGTCGGAGGGCCGGTGACATCGTGTCACCTGGGAGCGTGCTGGAAACGCAGCCTCCCGGGCCCCTCCCCAGGCCTCCCGCATCAGGTGCTGAAATGTCACGAGATCCCCAGGTGACTTGTATGTGCATTGAAAGCTGAGATGACATCCAAACAAAGTCCTACTTTGGTAAGACTTCAGGCAATATTATGAAGTGAAGGTGATCTTCCAGCAGCACGAGGGGCACATAATTTGGGCCCGGGAAGTAACCTAGAAATATGACAGCTCTCTCTGGGATCCTGCTGCCCTGGGCTATGCCTGCTTTTCAGTTTCTTCCTTTCTTAGACCCTCGGCGTCAGAACCCCCAAACCGATAGCATGTCCCGTGGCGGTGCCCCAGGACCCCTGACGGAGAGTGGACGGTGGGGGAGCAGGTGTTTACCTCCGATGGCTCGTCCGTGCAGACCGCTGGGCCAAGCGCTATTTTAAAGGATCAGAGGTGAGTTGTGAACCTAACGTAAATTCAGGGATGGAAGCTGAATGCGAACCCAGCCGTACCTGCATCCGAGTCCCAGCCCTGTCCTTATTTTGTCATTTTTATGTAACTTACATAAGCTTTCCTGAGCCAGAATTTCCTCATTTCTCAAGTGGGGTTAAGAGTATGATCTCTAAAAGATAACCTATGGAGAAGAGGTAGCACCATGCCCAGCAAGAACCGTGTGCTCCGTTGGTTATAGCGATCACTATTCATTTCGGTGTGCTAAGTTTACCAGGCCACGGTACTTCATCAGCGGGACGGCTTCCCGACTCACGACTACTGGCGTTGAGTGACCTCTGCCGCGTATTAAGATTACAGATCCTTAGGCCTCCAGTTTATGTCACCAGGAGGTATCATAGAGTACGGTCGTTTATACCATCAGGGCAATTCGATAAATTGCAATCACGAATATTAGAGGGATAAAAGTACATATTTGAAAAACTGCTGAGTGTACTAAGTGTGTGCTTTAAATGTGACTTCTGGAATATTGCCACTTCTGACCACAGTGAAAAGCCTCAGCAGAACCTTTCTGTAGGAAAGAAATGATTCCTCTCAGTTATTACAAACCTATGAAAACTTATTTCCAGCCATCTTCGGAATAGAAGGCGAAGAGATCTTTGCAAGCACAGGGCAATGGTTGGTGTCTTAAGCCTTTCCTTTGAGAATCTATCACCTCAATAAAATCGGTTCTAAAAAAAACGTGAATTAAGTTTATCTCCACAGTTAAAACGTTTCAGGCACAGTTCCCCAGAAGTTATTAAAACAAACTGCAGAAAAGCAAAATAGGTTTTCCAGTCACTATTTTAATTTTCATTACCTTGTAAATTAAAGAAGATTGCAGTTATAGAGTAGAAAACCAACTAATAAAGCTTAAACAGGTTGTTAATAAATGAACTGGATACATAAAATCCTTAAACCATATCTCAGTTAGCAGTGAGGTGTCTTTATCCTCAATTGATTAACAGGTTTCTCCTATGTAACACTTGTGTCAAAAACACCTCTAACATAAAAGTCGTAGGTTACTAGAATTTAAATGTAGATTTGAAGAAAAATACTAGCCTCTTCACTACGTGGCTGTAATGTATCAAGTGAAATAAAATAAAATGTTTTATTGTTAATAGCCAGGTGATATTATTAACACCGACCAGGTAGTGCAGGGGGACATCCTATCAGAAATTAAATTTGTGGGACTGTCCCCTTATGCTTTAAACAAGAGACCTTCTAGATGCTTCTGGAAATGGCAGGAATCTATTTTGACCTTGAAGCAGATCTTCCTTGTTCTAGTAAAATTTGCCTGAGAAGTTGCCCTTGGCAGGTGGGGCTGGTAGGCTTCCTGCTGTCACTGCTGTGTGGAGCCGCGCGCACCTGCTCGGGAGGCTGGCACCTGACTCACACCCCGGCCTGGCACGTGCATCCCTGTTCCAGCTCTTACACGGCATGGTCGTCTCTGACGGCCGCTGATCACGTGCCCGTTAGAATCCATCCTAACCCTCACCCTTTGGGGTCCTCCAGTCTAGAGACTAGCTGAGGAGACCAGAACGTCCTCCTGGATCCGCGCCCTGTCCTCAGGCCAGGAGACTGTACAGTGGCCCTGCCCGTGCAGTAGCGGTCCCTCCTCCAGCCCACCCCGGGACAGTCCTGTCACCTCTCAGTGTGTGCTGGCCGCATCCCGATGCTTGCCTCCAGCAGGAAGGTCTGTGGCCAGCATCTGTGAACTCCGCCCCACCGGCGTGTAGACATGCGTAAGTACCTTCCGTCTCATGAAAATAGTCGTCCTTGACCGCACGTGCCTTCCTAGCCACCGCCCTCTCGTGGCTGCTCGTCCCAGGTGTCTCGGGAGAGGTCGCACCCTGCCCCCCCTCACACGCTTCCCCGTCCTCATCCCACGCCATCTGTCCTCGTCCGCATGGCCGCGCCGACTGCTCTCATGGGGCCGTCGGAGCTTTCTTTGTCACCAGGTGGTCACCAGTGTGTGGCAGCCGCCTCCCTGGTCCTCATTCGTCTGTCCTGGAAGCATCACCCCCTCGGCTTCCCGGGTCCACCGAGCTACCTCTCCGCCCGCCACGGCTCGGCCTCCTGTGGCCCCCACTGCGTGTCTGCGCTCCCCAGGAGGGTCTCCTGCCTCTTCCTTCTCATCCCACACGCAAGCTGGGTTTCCTCAGCCGCCAGCCTGATCCTGATGCCACCAGACAGAGTCGCCTCCTCGTCGGGAGCCGCAGGCAAGGGCGTCGCTGACGGCTTCTGCCTGGTGACCACACCATGCTGTGGCTTCCCCGATTCCTGAGGGCCTGGGTGTTCTCCATGTGTGTTTCGGCGGACATGGCCCAGTCTCTTAGGTCTGTCACCTCCCTGCCGAAAGCACTCCAGTTGTTTGGATTCGGTGTGTCCTGAGTCCCGGGGTGTCTGGCTCCCCCCTCCTTCTCTGGGTGCGTCTCAGCTCACACCTGCCTGGCTGTCCTCGTCTTGCTGGTCTTCCGTCAGCTGTCCAGTCCCCTGCTGCGTCTAAGCGACTGTATGAGCAGAAGCTGGCTCCATCTGTGAGCCCGGCCTCCCCGGCCTGGGGAGTTATCCGAGTTTCCGCTGCTCTGAGCCCTTCGGTGCTGGTACCGCTAGCCGCCTGTCTTGGCAGTGGGCTTCGCCTCCTGCTTCACAGGGAAAGCAGAGGGGTGGGGAGGAGGGTGCGGCCCACGCGCAGAATCTCCTTGGCCCCTTCTTCACACTCAGGAATTTCCCTCCGTGATTTTGGCCCCGGAGGAAGACCCGTGCTCCCACCCCGTTAAGCCGGATCCAACCCCTTCCTCGCTTCTCAGGGCCGTGGCCCAGCTCCTCTGTTCATACCGGCTTCATCCAGGTCGCACTGTCGCACTCCCTGGGGAGGAAAGCAGCCCTGCCTCCCCATTTCCTTCCGGCCTCCGGCCCAGCTCCGCCCCCTCCAGATTCAAGTTTCTCCAGAGAGTGGCCAGCGCGTGGCCATCCCCACTAACTCGTCCCCACTAACTCGTGCCCGTTCGATCCTCAACCCACTGCAGACTCAGCTTCTGTTCCCGAAACTCCCACGAAGACGATCTTGCTCACTTGCCGGTCAGCTTCGCATTAGCGCAAGCCACCCGACTCTTGACCCATCACGCTGTTGCCCTTGTGACATTAGACACTGCCGAGCCCCTCCTTCGACCCACGCGACCCTGCGTGGCCCTGGCGCACCTCCCAGCTTTCTAGCGTCTTCCTCTGCAGCTTCCTCGGGGGCTCCTCTTTATTCCTCTTTATTCATCCGACAAGTATTCGTGGAGCGAGACCCTGGAGCGGCGGCGACAGTCGAACGCAGCCCCCGCGCGCTCGGAGTTCACAGCATACGGGGAGAGGCCGATCGGATCATCACGCCGACCCAACTGGAGATCGTTATGGGTTCTGCCGAGGGCCGCGAGGGCCGCGAGGGCCGCGAGGGCCCTCGGGGCGACGTAAGAGCACGTGAGACCTGGAGCACTCCTAGGAGCCACCCGTCGCACGTGTGGGATTTTGGTGAATGAATGCGCATTCGTATTAGTCACAGTCTTAATCATTTAATAACCGTCAGTCACGTATCCTGTCACAATCTGCTGTCTCCAAATGGAGATATTTTTAGCCTTTTTTTTTTTTTTTTTTTTTTCTGTGCAGTCTTCTTCCCAGCCTCCTGCTTGTAGTTACGTAGAGCCTGGGGCTTAAGTGCATTTCTGTGAATTTTCTTCGGTTCGGTTGCGCGTTACTGGAGCAGCAGTCCAGGCCCCCGTCTGTGCAAAACTGAAGTCCATCCGCTTTCTCAAAAATTGGGTTTTCCACATGTAGCTCTGTAAACGTAGACCTGCGTGAGAGTAGGCAGCCCGCTACGGGCATACCTGTGAACGCCGCGGTGTGGACGGACCTCCGCCGTTCCGTGAGTCTGACCGACTGTTTGAATTTGCTGCTCAAGGAGACATTGAAAATCAGCATTGAAACAATGGCAGGCAGACCGGGATTGGGGGTCAAACCTGTTAGACACGCTACTGTTTCCTGGATGGTCATCGTCAGGACCGAGACAGCCATTCTCCCATGGTGTCCTACCCAGGCCATTCTGAAGCACGGGAGGCAGCTAGCCTTGGAGGCGGGTGCCTGATTCATGTTGCTGAGGAACGGTCGAAGGTGGCGGTTCTCAACGGGGGCGACTCTGCCCCCCACCCTCATCCATTTGTGATTCTCGCCACCCTGTGGGTGCCCCTGACATCTAACAGGTGCAGATCAAAGGTGTTGCTAAACTTCTGCACCGTAGGACACAAACCCCCCACAAAAAGCATGCTCTGGTCCAAAGTGCCAGTAGCGCCGAGGCTGAGGAGTCCCCAATCTCAGAGATCATGAAAATGTGATGATTTAGGGAGCTTGTACCTAAAGACAGATGCAAGGAACAGGTTCACCTGTTTCTAGTGAAGTACTCAAAAGGTATTTTTAATTTTTAAAAATAATTGTAGATTCAGAGTTTCCTGGGGAAATGTGTAGATTATTCACTCGTTCGACGTTTTACCAAGAGCCACGTGCCAGGGGTTCGGCTTTCAACCAGCACTGGCCCCCCCAGAGGACAGGAGCCAGGCTGTAGTGCTGGTCCTCACCGGAGTTGCCCATGGGTTTGTTAAAACCTCACGGCTGGGCCCCCCGCCACAGTTTCTGATCCAGTAACCAGACCTGGGGTGCGTCCCAAGAACTTGCATTTCTAACACCTTCTCAAGTAGTGCCCATGACGCTGACCCGGATGACACTCTGCTCTGGGGACACAGATACAGAAACGCCTATGGTTCTGCTGTGAACTCTTTTATCTCAAACCCCAGCGTAGTGGTGTTAGGAGGTCGGACCTCTGAGGGTGACTGGTCGTGAGGGCGGAGCCCTCGTTAGTGGGATCAGGGCCCTGCTTGAAGAGGCTCAAGAAAACGTACTTCCTGTCTGCCCGGCCGTGCAAGGGCGCAAGAGGTCAGCCTCTGAACCAGCACAAAGGCTGTCACCAGCCACGGGCCAGGCTGGACCCTGACCTTGGATTTCCAGCCCCCAGAATCATGAGAAGTGAACGTTTGTTGTTTAAGGCCCGTGACCTGCGGCCACTTGCTGCAGCAGCTGAGCTAAAACAGGTTTCGAGGATGGACGTCTGCGGTACTTGCAGGACGCTTGAAAGGTCTGACCGTGTCTATCAGAAAGTCTTTGGAGCAAGATTTCGTAGTCCATAGCTGCTAAAGACAGGCGAGGTGTTTGTTCCACGGGGAACTAGTGTTATTGCTGGAAGCCCAGCTGTTTTAATTTACGTTTCTCTAAAGCCAGAAAGGTCGAACATTTTTTTTTTAATCTTAAAAAAAAAAGGTGTAGCACTTTTTTAATGTGCATTATGCGTTCGCTTCAATGATCTTTTTTATCTTTTCCTCTTGAGGTCTTGGTGAGCAAATGGTTTTAAACTCCATAATTTTGGCTAAGAATGAAATACAAGATACAGGCACAGGTTCTTAAAATTCAGCACCATTCACTTTTGCCAAGTGAGCAAAAACTGAATCACAGCACGTTATAGAGGATCTAGAATTTTTTATTTATTTTTTTCTTACGGTTACCTTTCCACTGAGAAATGTAGTCAGGCGATCAAGATAGCAAGGGGTAAGAGTCCACGTGGCCGCAGGTCGGAAGTGACCAGAACAGCCTTCCGCTGGGCAGGCGCCCGAGAAGGCCCCAAGGGGAAGGCAAGAAGCAGCGACTCAAACCTCGTTCCTTCCGTTATCCCTTTTTTTTTTTAAAATAGCTTGCGCATAGGCTCGGTTTTTGGAAGTTGCGCGATGCTAATTTAGGTATATGTGTCATCACAGTTTTAGCATGCACGAGATACGCCAGACGTGTGGAAAGAGGGGAGAGCCAGGCATGGGGACCTCCGGGGCCCTGGGCAGCCGTACCCCCCAGACCTGGAACCCCCTTGGACACACAGACCGACCGGCAGACCTGAGTTTCAAGTCCACCTCCGAGCGTGGAGGAAGAGCTCTTTCCTTCCTGTCTCGCTCTCTCCCCAGCACCCTGTTCTCTCCGTGTCTGTTTTCTGTGTAATTCCCTAGGTTAGAACAAGGGCCACTGGGTGAAACTCTTAACAGGAACGAAAGTCTGACTCAGTTTAAGAAATAAGTACGTAATCATTAGCTCGGTCATGGTTAATGAAATCGTCTTGGCATAGAGGCATCTTTTTCCCCAAAAGTGTTTCTGCAAAGCCTGGCTATTTGTAAAGCAGCACGGTATTAGAGAAATGGGTTAGATGACCTTAAAAGCCCTTTTAACTCTCAGATGAGTCTGTAAATCTAGGGTTCTTTGATCAACACTTATTGGTGCACATTTTTGCTCAGGGCATTGTGCTAGGCGCCAGGTGTGTACGGGAGATGAAAAGGCTGGTCTTTGGCCTGAGAGCCAGGCACACGGGCACGTGAAAAATACATAAATAACAACACAAATGATCCAGGCGTTATTTTTCAGCCCCCGGAACTGGTGTTAAAGACCACTATGATTATGTTTAGAATTAAATTCTCGGGGATTACATTTTTAGATGGATGTGCAGCCAGGGAAATTTTTTTTTTACTAGAATGAGTGGACTTATTCCCATTGGAACACTGCTTATATATATTTAAAAAAAAAATGAAAACATGGAAAAAGATAACCCTAAAAAAATGGGGAATTCAGTGTAAATTTTTTCAGCCTACAAAAACACATTATACAATTTTTACTTTTTCCCCACTATACACTTTTAAAATATTTACATAAAATCATAAAAAGCTAGAATGCTAAAAAAAAAAATAGCACGAGACGTCATTTATTTTTAATCTATCGTGTAAGTAAATTAATTTCAGCATCTTAAGGATTCAATAAATCATTCTAGTGAATTCTCTCTTTGAAGACTCGAGGTGTCTTCTGCTCTTTGATATGGCAGCAGTTTCCAGAACCTGCTTTTTATAAGGTGTTTGCAGCTTTCTGACACTTTTCCCCTTGAGAAAGTAGAATCTTTTTTTTTTTTTTAAGTCTCATTTCCCACTAAGTGTGTGAGCAACCCGGAGCATTTTGTGAGATCTATACAGATGAATATTTCAAGCACAATGATCCTTATGCATTCTAGTTTGACGGTGGAGATTATGGTAATGAAGTGAAGCTTTTGAATTCAAGCTACTTTTGAGGTCCCAGAGCTTCGGAAATCTTAGGTGGAAATAAGATAACACGTTCCTACGAAAT
Organism: Pteropus medius; assembly: GCF_902729225.1. Taxonomy (NCBI): domain Eukaryota; kingdom Metazoa; phylum Chordata; class Mammalia; order Chiroptera; family Pteropodidae; genus Pteropus; species Pteropus medius. The sequence goes on from NW_024340693.1 coordinate 1,066,680, forward strand.
GTTGATATCGTACGAGTTTTCTTCAGTTTCTCATCTACAGATTAAGAGTTTCTCCCTGAAATTCAGACTTAACACGTAGTTTGTCTTTTTCCTAATTTTAGGATGGGAATTAAAAATAATTCTAGACGTCGTTCATTCCGCGTATGAGTGTAGTCAGTGCACCGATTAGAACTTTGGTTGCTAATGAAAGTGACTACGATTAGCCAGTGCAAAAAAAAAAAAAAAGAGACGTGGGTCGAAACGAAGCTGGCCCTCAAGGAGGCACTGGACCTGGAACTGGAGGCCACCGGGACCCCAGGGGACGTTTCCTGCTGTCCTCTCAGCCCCTGTGTCTGCGTCTTCACAAAGTTCCGTAACGACGGACTGTGCTTTGTACTTGCCTCTTTCCGTAGACCAGAGTTTTGTGTTTCTTCGTCCCCTCCAACAGATCTCGGGTTTACGTGTTACAGCGAAAGCCATCTGAGAACTCAACGGCCTGTTTCTTGAACTCGAGTTGAATGTCCCAAGATAAAGAACCTACTCAGAGTCCAATAACGATGGTCAGAGGGGAGGATCATGCGGTCTCACTCCTGGGGGTCTGCGGGGAGGGGCAGTAAGTTTTAAAGGGAGTGGGAAGGGGGAGCAGTGTCTCCGTAGGCTGGACAGACATCCAACGTGCTTTATTGTGGCCAAGTCCTGTTCTAGGAATTTACATTATATAATGTATTACACACACACATACATTACATGGGGGGTTTCTAATCTCTAATTATCACAATCCTGCAAAGTATTATTATCCTCATTACGAACTGAGGAAAGCGCGGCCCAGAGCAGTTACATCCCCAGCCCGAGGTCACAGCAGGTGGATAGTGAAACCCAGATTCGCATCCGAGCCCGTCCGACTCCCGAGCCCGCGCCCCCTTCGCTTCACCACACTGCGTTAGTCCAGGCGGTCTCGGGGGCAAGTGCCACCCCGGAGACTGGGTGCAGGCGGCTCGTCTGAGGCTGCGACCACTGGGGATGGCCCCGGAAAGAAGGGAGAGCCGATCCCAGGCTCCCTTTCACGTCGGCAGCTGGGATGAACATCTGCTACCTGACCCCGCAGGAGCTTCAGAGGAACCTTGCAAAATGCACCTCGGAATTGGCCACCTTGGGATCGGAAGTGGGGGCTGCATTCTGCCACGAGCCCCCACCACCCAGTGGCCCAGGATGGCCCTGCAGACCTCAACCGCCGGTTTCCGCGGAGGAGCCATTCGCCAAGGCGCCCGTGTCGCCCCGGGCCAGAACCGGACACAAGCTGAGCGCGGCGCCGTGAGGTTGCATCCGTGCAGCCTGCATCGGGCAGAAGCCTGTGCAGGACTGGGTCCCAGGGGCAGCTTCTGAAACAAGGTGAAACTGAGAAGACCCGCGTGGTGCCCGGAAGGCTCCGAGACACGCGGACCGGTGGTAAGGAGAGGATCTCGGATGCCACCATTCGTTCATGCATCGGTGCATCCGTTCAGTCAGCAGCCAGCGCCAGGCAGGATGTGAGTCTAGCTGGATTTCAGGTCCTGCAGAGGAGGAAACAGACCGTCTGGTAGGGTGTGGGAAGTGCTTCAGTAGAGCCACACCAGAGGTCGTAAAAAGATGGAAGAGGTCTGTGGCCATGCCTCCCTGAGGGCCGGATCCCGTCTGATCTCGGAAGCTAAGCAGGGTCGGGCCTGGTTAGTGTTTGGATGGGGAGACCACCTAGGAAGACCAGGTGCTGTAGGCATTATCAAAAGCATCAGTGTGTGTGTGTGTGTGTGTGTGTGTGTGTGTGTGTTTTAGAGCCTAGTCTTGGAGATAAATAATAGCGCATTGCAGATAAATTTGAATATTGACTATATGTTCCAATTAAAATTTAGTTTTAAATGTCCTGAGTGTGATCGTTGTACTGTGGTCAGGTAAGAGAACGTCGTAATTTCTAGGAGACACAAGCTGGAGAATTCGAGAGTCAGGTGTCGGTCGTAATATCTGCAACGACTCCCAAAGGATTCGGCAAAAGCCAATGTGTGGGTCGGGGGAGGAAATGAACACAAGTGTGGCAAAATGTTAACGGCGGCGAATATCGGTGGAGGGTTTGTGGGTGTTTGTTGTCCTAATCTTGCAGCCTTTGATGTGTTTTCCAAGTTAAGAAATTGGAGGGAAAAGTTGATTAAATTGGCGATTGTGGGGGACACAGCAAGGTGTGAGGAAACTTGGGGCTTTTCAGAAGCTGCGAGTGGTTGGGCGTGACTGGTGACAGGCACGCAGACTGGGGACAGGGACAGGAGTGAGGGGAGAAAGGCGGCCAGTGCGTGGAGTGTCCGGGCTGTGTCCCGAGGGCATCGGAGTGACGCTGAAGGGCCCCACGCATCTTTTACGCCTCAGGTGACCACGCCGGCAGCAGTTTGACAAGAGTGGATTAGAAAGAGGCAGAATTAAGGCAGAAGGACTAGTGCGTATGATATTGCGGTAGTTCATATGGCAAACCCTGAAGACCTAGAGGGAACTGGCCCCAAAGATGAAATGGAGATGACGCCTTCGAAACTATGTGATTCCACTCGTGAGCTTCGTAAGAAGGCTGACGTGGTTCGGCTCAGCTTGGTGAGCCTTGTAAACCCAATAGAAAGGAAAGACTTGTGGAGTGATAAAATTAGTTACGGACCTTCCTTAGCCATAACCGATAAATTAAGGGGATCGGTTTATAAGTCAAGGTTTTATTTACCTTTTACCACCGTATCTAGTACTGCTTGGCATATAGTAGGTATTCACTAAAATTTTTTAAATTGTTTTTAGAAATCATGACATTAGATAGTAAAACACTTTCCTCAGTTGCTGGTGCTCAGGGAAAATACGCTCTGTATTTTGTGGCTGTTTTGTCCCCGAGGGCTAAGCATTTGGTGAACATCTGTCCCCTGACACCTGTGGACTGATTTACATCCAATCCAAAATGAACACACGCCAGGTAATGCGCTTCAAGTACTTGCACTTTTTAAATCTGTCAGATGTTTCTAGAATTTGTTTGGCCTTCCACCAGCTAGTTTTTGTCTCAGCTTAGAGAATACAAGTATTTCTCCTTCTTAGCAAACTTAACACATGAAACGTGACTTCGCAGAACTTGCAAAGTAGGAAACCTTTATATTTCACGTAACGTGAATTTTCAAATGTAAGCATTTCCTCTCGGGAGTGATTCCTCTGCTTGGGTAGCAGTGACAGAGTAAACAAGGTATGGAGGCCACACTTACCCAGACACTGCAGACGCTCTGGCAGGAGAAGAGGTGGCCTGGGTGTGTCATCGGCGGACCCTTAGGGACGGAAGCAGGTCCTTTGTTGGGTGGCGAGCTGAACAATGAGGGCAAGTAAATGATAGTCACGGAGGGGGACCCCCAAGTCACAGAGGCACAGAGGGCTTTGGGACGCGTCCCTCCCTGCCACACGGGAGCCCACGTGCGCCCATCCCACCCAGCCTACTAGAAGAGCTGAGAACTGTCTGACTTCCTGTCACTTTGCATGGGCTCCGTGAAAGCCACCCGCCTTTGTGTCCTGGGCACTCAGCGTGGTGCCCAGGACGAACACAGGGACAAGTAACCATATGTGACTTCCTAAAAGCGTCCGAGCTCCCAGTAGTCATGACAGGACCAGTATTAACCCCTTCCTTTGTAACGAGTTTCGATTTAGTGTTTTAAAGAAAACATGAGATCGTTTTAAAGGTACATACACACGCGCGCATATTCCATTTGGAGTCTCCTAGTAAATATGAACATTAATTTGTAAAATGAAATAAGCTCGTGTGCTTTAAAAATTAGTATTTATTACTAACATGTTGTTTTAGGGTCTGCCAATGACCGAATGCCGACCCAACCCGGCCAGACCCTCCTCTGAGTCTTCTGATTCCAAAAAAACAAAAATGTCGGGACACCGGGAGAGAGAACAGTCGAAAGGAGCTTGCACTGTTCCTTCATTTCTTAATGGTGACCGTTCGCAGCTCTCTGCACTGCACTGACGGCCTTCGCTGCCAAGGCCAGTGCCTCCCAAACGGCGTGGCTCCCTCCGTGCTGGGGACAGACCCCGAGGAGTTGGTCCGCGGCTGGCAGCCCAGCCCTGTGTCACCTCCTTCCACGGGACAGATGCTTCAGGCCCCCTGGAGCAACGTCTGTAGCTTCTGAGTGACATCTTATCAAAACTCACTGGAAAGACTGAGAGGCAAGCGAGCAAGCATAATTCTGGGCAAAGAAGGACTTCCGTCATAAGAACTTTGCAAACAATACGCACCCTCTGATTTGGATACGATTCGTGCGATTTATCTTTTGGGAAAGAGGCACACAGGTCTTGATATCGTTTGTGTACTAGTCACTGCGCATTACTGAAACATCCTTCTCAGTAGAAGTAAAAACATATTCACGATACCGGAGTCCCCACAACGGGTGCTTATGTCGCCCTATAAAAATCTGAAACCTAGGGATGTTCCCGTCACAGAAACAACCAGTAGATAAAATGCAACAATTGGCGAAACAGGGCTTTCCACTGGAGAGTGACAGTTTTCATCTTCTCCTGAATGTAGGTGACCGACTCAGACCTCTGTTATTTGTTTTCATGCTAGAGCCCCGCGTGTAGAGACCCCTGCCCTATGTGATCGGACAGCTATCGCAATGATAACGCTGGGTAACAAATCACCCCAGACGCAGTGTTTTACGTCGCTGTGTGTTTACTCTTGTACTCACGGGTCTTATAGGTGACCAAGGGTTCACTTGTACAGGATGGGCTTGGCTGGGTGATCTGCTTCTGCCTCTGGGGAAAAGACATTAATGTTTCATCAAATTAAAAAAAAACAGTGACATATTTTAAGTTCATTAGGTTTTGCCACCATACATAATAATTAAACTTTCACCAGAAATGTTTAGCAACAATATTTTCCATGAAAAGAAAGGATAAAGTAAGAGGACTTATAACTAGAGAAGAGCCTTCCCTGCAGTAAGTTCTCAAATAATATTTGGAAAAAGAATAAGGCAATGGAATGTTTTTTTAAAACTCTGAGATGATAAAGTTTCCTGAAAACGGTTAATATTTAGGACACAGATGATAGTGGTCATTAGCAGCAGAACTCTGAAACCTACAGCCTGCAGTGGGTTGGAATGGGGAGTGGTTAAGGGAATTCAGAAATTTCTTAAGAAACTTTGAGAAACGGGCCTTCGAGTACCTCTGAGGTTGGTTTTGGGGCAAGGTTGGAAGTTAAAGAATTAAAAGGTTACAGAAAGACGGCCAGACTTTCAGATCCCTGACCCGCGGTATAGTTAGGAACCCCCGCTCCCCGAGCATGAGGCATGGGGTTCACGCGCCATCACCAACAGAACCCTCTGTGATGACGGGACTGTTGGAGATCAGCACTGTCCACCACCAAGTGTCTCAGCGGTCAGCGTGGCCAGTGTGACTGAGGAACTGTGTTTTTTATTTAATATTTATTCATTTGAACCCAAATAGTCACATGGGGTTGGTGGCCTCCGTGTTGGACAGTGCAGCTCTAGACGCAAGGCCAACAGGCACTGCTGAGGATGGATGGGGATGGAGGGTCATCTTACTGAAACACGGGACGTAGCATCCTTCATACCGAATGGTGAGGCTGCTCAACCCGTCTCCCGCTTGGGGCCCACATTGGAGAATTCCTTTCTGAGGAAAGCGCCCTGCCAGAACTGACCCTTAGTCGCCCTCCACAGTGTGTCTGGTGCTCTGCCTTGTCACCTGAAACAAGCACTCCCCACCCCCGCCCCCCGACACGGAGCTCCCGATCAGCTTTTTAAATGCCTCACTCATAAGTATAACTAGGGAGCCAAGGGGTACTATGCATTTGAGGGGAGCTCTCCAACCAAAATAGATGAATACGGGGTGGGCGGGGAGGAACTGACAGCAAGATATTACAGCAAATGTAAAAAAAAAATCATTAAAAAAAATTTTAAATAGAAGATATTGCAACAATAAAACAAGACCGGGATGCTATTTTAAAAATCAGGAGGAAACTGTTTTAATCTCTTAGAGAGTAAAAAATAAGATGTTTAAAAAGCAATAGAAGCATTTAGAAGATAAAGTTGAGATGTTCTCCCAGATATTAAACCAAAAAGAAAATACGAGAGAAAAGTTATGAGCGTTAGAGGATCGATCGGTCCAGGAGATTCATGGAGTTCCAGAAAGAAAGAATAAATGGGAATGAAAAAAAAAGAAGAGGGAGAAATTATCAAAGAAGAACTTCCAGATAATTTCTCTAAACTGAAAAAAGTGAGTATCCGACGGAAAAGTCTCACCGAGTCCCCAGCCGTAAAGGGACAACGCCGCCCGACGCCCGGCCCTGCCCGCAAGGGCCACGTGCAGGAACGCAGTGGGAGCCGCGTCCGCAGGAGCCCCGGACTGTGGACCATCAGACGCCCATCGGCTCCAAGGCTGGACCGGGGTCACTGCGGTGTGAAACGGAACGCGAATGAGCCAGGGACCGCTGCGTGCCACCGACACAGATGGCGCTCGCAGACTTGGTGGCGAGTGACAGACACCGGCAGAGGATGACTCCACGGTGTGCGCTTCCATTTCTGGGAACGCTCCGAAGCAGGCGCTCCACCCCACGGCGTTGGCAGTGAGAGCGGGAGGTGGCGCTCGGGGCGGGTGGTGGCCGGAAGCGGCCTCTTGGTGGCATTCGGCTCTTAATCTGGTGCTAATTACAAGCTCCGTTCATCTGCAAACCTTCATCGGATGAGACTTAACGATTTGTGTTCTCTCCTGTGCCTATGTTATTCTTCAATAAAAAGCTCACGGCTTCTAAAAGTTCCATACCCGAACGCATCACTGTGCAGTTTAGTACCACAGATAAAGAGAGATCCCAGAAGCTTCGAGCATGGCTGGGCGGGAGTGGGGAGATAAAAGGATCGAGCCAGAAAATAACTCGAGACTTCTCAAAAACGTTGGAAACTGCGCCGCAATGGGAAAATGCCCACGACATTCTGAGGGGAGATTGTTTCCAACCTCCGGCGCGGACGTAAAATAAAGACATTTCATGAAACACAGTCTCGAAGAGGGTACCGCCCATGCACCCTTTCCCAGGAGATTTCCAGAAGATCTACTTCACCGCCGAGCAAACAGGGAAGACGGAGGAGCCGGGAAGCAGGAAAGAGGGAAGGGGGACCTCTAAGGTGACGATGGAAAGAACCCCCAAACCACGGCCAGGCAACAGGCGAGCCTGGGCGGGGTCCGAGCAGAACCAGGAGTCCCAAAGTAAAACCGCTGAGAAGCAGCCTGAGGAGTGAGAGGGGGCCCGCGGTTCTCTCGGAGAACAGGGTGACAGATGGCGACAGGTACGTAGACATCTCGGCCAACGAGAAGAAAAAAATATAATTACTGGCTGCAGGAACAGCAGGACGTACGAGAAAGGACGTGCCACGGTGGCCCACGACGGTGAAGAACCTGTGTGTCGTCACTGAATAACGTGAATACTGAATACTGACTCGGTTTTTTTTTTTTTAAGACTTCGTATTAGGAGAAGATAAGGGTGTTGTAAGGAAAAGTTTGGGTCCTAATATGATAGGAAATCAAAGTAAAACCCGCTTTCCGAAAAGCAACCACCAAACGCCCTTTTCTACTTTTCCAGCTTTTCCGTAAAAGCAAAAAGCCTCTTTGGATTTCTTCCCCTTAGCGAAAACGGGCGCAAACGTAGCAGGTCTCGTAAAAGTGAAGTGGCGTGAGGTGAACTTTCGAGAAGCCGGGGTCCCTGCGTTTGTCCCCCACGATCAAGCTGCGTTCCAGTTCCAGGACTTAATCTGTGTCAGCGCAAAGACTCACGTGTACGGCCCGTCGGTCGCAGCCTTCCTCACGGAACCGAAAGTTTAGAAACACTTAAATATCTAACGGGATCGATTTTTTAAAATCACGAGATATTAATAGATGCTGTGCAGCCGTTACAAAGAATGAGATGGCACTAGATCTATTGACATGGAAAGATATTTGAGTACTAATAGTTGGGGAAAGCGACATCATCAAGCCTTGATTCCGTATGTTAAAACGCATGATTTCTCGGACATGCGTAAGAATCGCTCTAGCAGCCTACCGATGGCCATGGGGCGGTTGTCTCTGAAAGTCAGACCCACGGGGAACTTTAAATTTGTCTCGTAAATTCTTCCGCTTTTGCGATGGGCATGCGTGAACTTTCAGAAAATGACGGCCGTGCACGCATACACGCAGCGTGTGTCTGTCCCAGCACGGTGGCCGCGGGCGCAAAGCCGGACCCCCCTGGTCGTTAGCGGTGGCCACGAGAATCCCCGTCAGCACGGAGCTCCGCGTCGTCCGGTCGAATGCATCGCGCCTCGGGCTCCTGTGTGACCACAGCCCCTTCCTCTCCCGCTAGACTCGTTATTACGGCGAGGCCTGTTCTCCGCATTCACGCGTGGGCTCAGGCACCCCTCCGGGCGTGCGCCGTCCTGCATTTTCGTTCTTAAAATTACGGTGGCAATTTAAGCTGGTCTTAAATGTTCAAACAGTCCTGCAGTTTGTAAAGTAAAAACTTATAAAGTCTCCATTCGCGCCCTGGCCCTCGAGCCCCACTCCCGAAGGTGGACATGGTCCAGCATGTGGCCTTCGACACTTCTCCACGGCTGCAGACTCTGTGTGTGTGTGTGACAGATAAGATCGTGTCATATACCTGGATGATCCTTCTGTGTCATAGGTTTAGATACGCCACGTCCTTTTCACGAAGAACCTCGTATAATAGTCCGCTTCATGGGTACGTTCTAATTTATTTCACCAGCAGTACCGCGAAAATACTTTTACACTGAGCGTGTCCCGCTTCGCGGGGGAGGCCTGCAGGCTGAATTCCCGTAAGTGGAATTGGTGTTGGTGAAAAGCCGTGTGCACGGAGGATATTGCTCCCCTGCCACACTTACTCACACTCCCAGCAGCCGTGAGAGTGCGAGTTCTCCACACGCACCTTCAACTGCACGCACGGTAATTATCATCGTCATCTTAAAATCTTCGGCAGTCAGGTGCGTGAAAACCGGACCTCGCCGCCCCACCGGATTTCTTTCCCGGGGTGACCACGAACTGTTCTTCGGCGCCACCGTCTCTTTGGGGTGCACCGCGGGCCCCGCAGCCCCGACAGGAAGTCTGGCCGAGGGTTTGCGCCTTGCTCAGGTGCTGGTCGGGTGTGAGTGGGCTCAGAAGCGGGGTCCGGGACAGACCCCTGTGGGAGGGGAGCCGCGGAGGTGGCGCAGCATCGCACGGTCATGGTGGTGCTTTCGGTCATCCGTGGCGGAGGCGCGGACGGGGCGGGTGGTGGCGCATCTTCCTGCATGGAAGCCAGTACCCGTGCGCCCGCCGGGTCCGCGTCCCGAGCGCCTCGCCTGCGTGAAACCGGCCGTCCCGTCCCGCGCGGCTCCTTTCGCAGCTGCGGAGATCTCGGCCGTCATTCTCTGTGTGCCTCTGCCCGCTCGACTCCGGCGGGATGTTGACTCAGCCCCTGGAGAAGCGGGCAGCCGTTGACCAAGGCCGCATCCAACAGCGTGCCCCGATGTCTACGGAGTCTCACGAAGCCCCGGTTCGGCATCGCTGCTCGAAATGGTCACGTTTCAGACCTCGGTGGAGAAATCGCGCGTGTGGGCACGCGCAGGCAGGGCCTCCTGTGCGGAAAGCGCGCAGATATTTTTGCAGCCAGTTTTGGTAACGGCTGGCTTTCCTCTTCCTTAGCTGTCGTTGGCGCACGGGACATCTGCACCCCAGCATATGTGGGCTACGACATCTGTTCCAACACACAGGATTTCCCCCTTTTAGAAAAAGCAGCCTCGAGAGCGGCTCGGGCCTGAATAGAGATTGTCACCAAGGTGGGGACAGACAGACCGGCCTCCAGCGCACCTTGTGACAGGGACCTGGGTGAGGAACTCGCAGACGCCACTGCCTTGTTCACCATCTAGAATGTTCACCATCTCCTGGCTTCTCCGTCTCACAGCCGACCTGGAGATATCGACTTGTGAGCAAGCATGACCCCTTCTGACCCCTGAGGGCCCCCAAACAATTCCCTGTCACACGGACGTGGGCCGAGGAAGTTTCTCCTGGTTCTGTTGCAGCTTCCCAGGAAGGCCCAGTGGGTCTCTATTTTTTTTTTCATACCTATCAGCTTTCTCCCCACGGACGTTTGTGACTTGGCTTTTCGTGTCTTCCCAGCACGTGCATTCACAACTAGTTCACGTCTCTCTTTTTCAATCAAGCAAATATGTATCGAAAGAGGGCAGGGGGTCCAAGATACGCACCTCACCTGCCCCCACCTGAAAAAGGACGATTCCCAGTCACATTTTGTTGGTGACAGGAGCTCCGAGTCAAAAGTTTTATGTGGAAACGGCCCGGGATCTGAGTTCCCTGTTGGGGATCAGGCTGCTAAGGCCCCACGAGGAGGGGGCGCTGTCAAAGCGTCTGCCTCTTGCAGTTTAACTTGACCAGAGCACAGAAGTCCACGGACAGCTTTCTTTATACGGTTGTTCTCTGCTGTAGGGGAAATTTTTAAATCATCGCCACCTGGTCTGCTTTCCTTAACGTTTTGATGTGTGAGCTGTGGGCCGACAGCGGGGGGCGGAGGGTGGTCTGGGGGCTGCGGCAGGTATTGTAACAGAAGAGGAAAGAGTGTGAGCGTCTCGTGATTCAGCATCTCTAACTCTGAACGCCGGCTTCACCAAGTATTGGGCTAGGCGACCTTGGGAACGTTACTTTTAAGCCCCGATTCGCTTATTGGGGAGCAGGGACGCTGCTGCCTTACAGTCTCGTGGAGAGTAAATAACGAATGTGAAGGAGGCACAGCACAGAACGGCACGGCCTGCCTCCCTCCTGCCCCGTCTCTGCGTCCCAGCGAACCAGGGCCTTCTCTCCCGTCTGTGCTTAAGGGAGCCCTAGATGCTGACCCTGACCTGAGGAAGTGACAGCCCCTGGTGGTGGGGCGGGGGGCACTAGGAAGGTGAGAAAAGCCCGGTGGGAGCTGTCACCCTGCCCTCAGGCTCCACTTGAGGTCACAGCACCTCTCGGTCCAGGTCCGTTGTCCCCTGGAGGGAAGGGGGAGCAGTTCCCTCCTGGGGGAGCAGAAGGGGAGGTGACAGCAGCGTGAGGGCTCTGTTCCCTCTGCTCTGGCCAGCGCTACCCCCCTCCCGCCCCCTGCTGTGTCTCAGAAGCTTCGGAGGGAGCCGCGGGAGCCCGCGGGCCTGCGTCTCGGGTCCCAGCAGCCACCTCCCCAGTCAGGGTCCTGCCCCCTCTCTAGATGACTGCTCCGTCCCACCTCTGTCCCCTGCCTCCCTGGACAGGAGAAGGCTCAGCATCTGGTCCACAGCCACTGGCCCCTGCTCTGGTGGGGGTTCAGCGGCTGCCAACGGCCAGGTCGCTTGTGAGAAATGCAAGCTCTCGGCCCGCTTCGTCACCTCGCTGGCCGAGGAGCCCACCTGGCTGTGGGAGGCGCAGAAAACGGCCTCAGCAAGACACGCTGAAAACACCCAGATAAGGAGTGAGCCGCTGGTGGGAGCGGAGACTCGAGGCCGATTGCGATCTAACAGCTGAGGCCCGGCAGGGCCAGGTGTTTCTAAGTTGTCAGAACAGCTGTGGAAAGCGGCCCAGGCCTCCCACAGGAAGGCGGCGTGGTGTCGTGGGGGGCGGAGTACACCAGGCCTCTTTCTGGTTACCTTTCTTGGGACACGTGACCTGGCCGTGGGGGCGGGGTCGGGACTGTGACGTGGGCCCCGCCCTTTCCCGCCCTTCCCCGCCCTTCCCGTGGACAGAGGCCTCACCGCCGGCTGAGCTCGGATGCTTGGTGCTTTATGGCTGTTTTTCCCCAACGGCCTGATGAGGTGGTTGCTCTTGTTTTCTCTGTTTTATAGAGGGGGCGCCTGAGACCTCTGTCACGTGACGGGACCTCTCCGAGCCTTCATTCCCTACCTGCAAAGTGGGGATTTAAAAAATACTGGCGGATCGAATCGGAGAAAATGACTGAGTTCACATCGAGTTCATGGTACACGATAGGTGTTCAATAACTAAATTTTCTTCTATGAGAACGGGTCCTCATTCTCATAATACTAAAAAGAAGCAAAAGACCTTATTACAAGGATACCACCTAGAAGCCACCTTCGTGTCCGGCGACAGCCGAAGGCCCAGCAGATTACAACAGAATATTATACAGCCACTGATATATTTATGAAAACCACAGAAAGTAGGAAGTTTTTATAACATCATGTTAGATGACTAAAGAAAAATACAAAATAGTATAGGCACATTGACTACAATTACATGAATTAAGATATAGGCAAGGGTTTGGAAGCAAAATATAAATAATAAGCGCTGTTAGATGGGGGTTATTTACTGTTCTCACAGATACTGCCTTCCAATTTTTTTTTTTAAAACCCCAACAGTAACAAAAGCACCGCAGGTGCTATACGCAGCAGCTGCTCTCATCCCGATCAGGAAAACCTTAGCGTGTCTCAGATGCTCAAAGAACAACCCGGTCACCGCGCCGGCACGTGGACGCAGAGAGTGTGCCCTGTCAGGAAAGGACGTAGTTCATCTTCAGGACAAATCCTGAAACACCTTCGTGGGCTTCGGTAGACACACCGGGTGCCGGTCAGCCTGTCGCGGTCCATAAGGCCAGAGCGGTTCCTCAGTCCAGCGATCCGGAGTGGACTTCGCTGTGGGTGGGAAAGCTTTCTTTCAAGGCCTCCTCCCTCGCTCAGCCGGGGTTAATAACCGTGCAGATTTCCTCTGTCCAGGAAAGATGGTACCGCAGCGCTTAACCTCTAAGGAGATGATTTCATAAAATATTGATTTTTGTGCACATAGAGGAGATAGTTCATGAATAGAAAATGTGAGCCTAAGCAAGAAATTCCTTGGTTCTCTCAGTCCATGAACTGGGAAAGGAATGACTGCAGCCTGCCGGCAAGGCCGACATCCGCCGCACGGCCGCCCCGCCACACCTGCCGGGCCCGCGTACCTTTCCTCTCCGGGGCGTGCGATCCCACGCACAGCTGTGCCCAAAAGGGATGCGCCCGGATCGTGCAGCCTTCCACAGTGGCAGGAACCCTCTGCCAAGTTTAATGTGGCAGCTCTAGCTGTTTCTGAAAAAAAAAAACATCACACTGCGATTCTGGCTGCTCCAGCGCTGGAATTGACCGACACTTGTTCTTGGACGTGCGTAGAATTTTCGTTCATCGGCAGAGTCCTGTGCCGTTCGTCGAGCCCTGACCGACCCCGTTCCAGGCACTGTGCTAAGTGCTTTTCTCGTCCACGCCCAGCGGGAACGATAGGTAGAAGGTGCTATTTCCTCTTCGATAGCCGAGGAGACCGAGCTTACGAAATATTACAGATGGATCCCTCCCGGTGTCCTTGAGCACCTCGGTGACACAGCTGGGTCTGGAACCCGTCTGACTCCACAAGACCCGCCCCTGGCCGCTCTGCCAGAACACCTTTCTGGCTGATTCTAAATCGAGTCTTGAAATCACAGATGATTAAACAGACGCCAAGGGAACTGGAGGAAAGGCGGTGGACGTGGTTGCATGGTAGCTGCAGACTTCCGAGCGTTGTGTGATGGCGCCGCTGGTGGCCCGGGTCGTCCCCGCGTCTTCTGGGTTGCCGGAAGGAGGGTGGCACGAAGAGGATGAGCCCCTGCAGTTCCGCGTTCCCGCTCCCTCGTCTGGTCTGCGAGGCGTGCCGATGGGCCGTCAAGCTAACTGCGTTTCTGTCTTCCCCCTGGGATTCTCTCAGCGTTCTGGTTTTGCTTTTGTGTGCCGCAGTGCGGTGCCCGTGGAGAGAGGTAAGTACACGGGGTCGGAGATGCGGCTCCAGGACGAGGGCACCCCGTGACAAAACCCCCAGGCGCAGAGCCGGCCGGCCGGAAAGGGTCGCAGAGGTCTGTGCCCAGCGAAACCATCTGCCGAGCCTTTCCAAGAACCAGATGCTCAGTGGCTCTCGGAATAGGCCCCCTGAACCTGTTAGGATGCTGGATTGGGGACTTGGGTTGGCCCCGCTAATGGAGAACCACTGAACTGGAGCCCTAGGATCCTGAGGTCACCCCCTCCCTTAGGAAAGGACTTCGCAGCTATACTTCAAATCTAATTTAAAAAATATTCACTTTCATGTGTTATACATGAAATTTCTTCCAGCGTGTATAGTATTTTAAAGCTCAAGAATCTTAGCCTAAAAATCTGATCCTATTCTCCTCCTTAGCAATTAACATTGACTAAATGTGCGTTTTCTTAAAAAGTCTGTCAGTCTGAAGTGTTTTCTGCATTAAGCTATAAGGAATCAGACGACAGACACCACCTTGTCACGCCTAATTAAAAAACATAACCACATCGGTAATGCACAAACAGATACATGATGTCACTAGAACTATTTTAGAAATTTCCTTGGGACATCCATTTGGCCGTGTAGGTATTTTGTTAATATGGTTGTTAAACGTCACTTTTCCAATGTATTGACTCCAGAAAAAAAATAGCGAAAAGTTTTCTAGAGCAAAGAGGAAGAAGGAAGACACCTTTTTGGCTCCTGAATATCTTTCATTAATTCAATTTCTGAAACATTTCCTTCCTTACTAATATTTCGCTTTGATGCTGGGAAGCGAGGAATTTGTTGAGGTCAGAATTTCCCAAATGCCGTTCCTGCAAGATGCCAACTCGTTTCTCGAAGCAGAGGTAAACATCTGGGAAATGCTGGGTTAAAAAAAATTTAAATCGATAGTTTCACTTCATGACTTCTTTGAGCTTTTAGTAGGTGATATGAACTGTGACTTTCCAGGGGAATGTGTCGTGCACAGCCTTTGCCAGAGTTTTCTAAAAACATTTTTTTGGCAACAAACCAGTAAGTTATTGTTTTTAAGGACCTTCTGCATTGACATGGAAATACCGCTGTATAGAACCTTCTTTATAATAGTAATTTATGCAAAAAAATTTCACCTGTCACTTCATTCGATAATTACCTTAGTTTGTGAAATATCTTATGAACTGATTCTTGGTGTCCTAAAACTAAAATATAACCCCTGGATATGTGAAATGTGTATCTAGGTGCATCTCTGCTTTAAGCAATTCTTTTCATGTTTTATAAAAACATTGCTTCTGGAATACAATGTTTTAAGCAATTTAATAAATATAAAACAAGCCTGACAGATAATGCTTGAATTAAAATCTTTGTTAAAAAATTTTGTTATTGAAAGACAGTTGACATTTCGACCTTATTGGCGGTAAAATTATTTCAGTTATTATTTTCTCCATGAATATTTATTGAAGATGATGTTAAGTAATGTTTAAGACGGTACTTAAGACGTTAGGAAGTATTTGTTTTTTTCTTGCTGCATAACAAAAATTATCATGGAAATTATCATAAACTTTTCTGACAACTCCCACACATCAGCTCGCGGTGCTGCAGGTTCCAAGTCTGGGAGGCACAGGTGTCGGGAGGCTGACATCCAGGTGTTGGCCAAACCGAGCTCCAACCTGGAGGTTCTGGGGAAAATGCACTTCCAGGCATTCAGGTGGTCGGCAGAATTCAGATCCTCGTGACCTTCTAACTGCGGTCCCCTTTTCCTTGCTGAGTGTCAGTCGGGTGTTCCTCTGCGGTCCCCAGGGCGGTTTTCGGGTCCTTTCCACTGGCCCCTCCACCTTCAGGCCAGCAAGGGCTTGTCAGCCTTTCTCACGCTTCGAATCTCTGACTTCCTCTTCTGCCTCTGGCCACAGATAACTCTCTATTTTTAAATGATTTAATGCAGCGGTCCCCAACCTTTCTGGCACCAGGGACCGGTGCTCCTATGAGAATCTGATGCCCGATGATCTGAGGCGGAGCTGAGGCGGTGATGCTGGCGCTGGGGAGCAGCTGGAAACACAGATGAAGCTTAGCCGCTTGCCTCCTGCTGTGCAGCCCGGTGCCTAACAGGCCACGGACGGTACCGGTCCACGTCCCAGGGCTTGGGGACCCCTGATTTAACGTGATTAGGTCAGGCCCACCTGGGGTCATCTTCTTTTCTTTTCCTTTTTTTTTTAATTTATTTTTTAATTTTTTAGGCGAGACAACCTTCGATTGACCTCACAGATTGCAAGGACCTTGTCAGCTTACAGCCCCTTATTTTTTATTGTTTATGCCTACAGCACCCGGCCTTCCTAGGTGGTCTCCCATCCAAGTACTAACCAGGCCCGACCCTGCTTAGCTTCCGAGATCAGACGGGATCGGGCATGTTCAGGCATCTTCCTTTCTTAAAGTCAGCCGTGCCGTCCAACGTAACCACGGCAGTAATGTCACATTCCACCCAGGATGAAAGGAAGAGGACATTGGATAAGGACGGAGGCCATGAGGGGCCATCTTAGACTTCTGCCCACCACAAAATGTAAGACACATCCCAGTTCTCCAGAGTTTCACCATCAGTCAGCAGACAGATGGCTACAGACAGGACGTAAATTCAGAATAGTACTACGAAAGGTGCTGCCACAGTCTGCGGAGGGCGAGCTCAGCGGAGTCGGCTGGTTAGAAGAGTCGGAGTTGTTTTTATTGTGCCTTAAGCATGGTCATCCCTGAGGGATGCTAAGAGCAGTTCGTAGCATTTATTGAGTTTTAAGTACCGTTTATTTGTATTATCTCATTTGATCTTTACAAAGATCTTACAAATATTCTCACTTTGCAGTGGAGGAAACAAGTTTCGAGGAGAAAGCTGGCAAGCGGCAGAAGCAGGGGCCGTGCCAAGTCAATGGGCTCCTTGTCGCTCTTCGGTGTAACAAACCTTTTTAGGTCATTACCCCGAGCCAGGCACTTCGCTAGGTGCTGTTAATACCGAAGACACATCCAGTTCCTGCCTCCAGGATGTCACAGTGAGAGAGCGGGCCAGGAAACAGAACACGGCCCTGAAGGGTACGGAGCGCAGGGACACTGCAATGGCCTGGAGAACAGGGGATGTTTGACTCTGCTTCGGTGGGTCCCCAAGGGCGTCTCGGAGGAGGTGACCTTGAGCTAGATCTGAAGGAGGGCTAGTTCTCCAGGGGAATGGGAGGCTCAGGATGGACAAGGAGAAGTTCCAGATATGGGCAAAGGCAAGGGAGGAGGCCACGTGACCGACTTAGGTGACAAGCGCGTGTGCACCCTGCAGGCTCTGGGGGGACTGGACCCTGGGTGACGGGGGGTGGGGGGTAATGGGGGATAAGAAATGAGGCTGCAGCAGAAGTGGGGGCCGCTCTGCAGTGCGCGTGCATGGTGCAGTGGCCAGTGCTGCGCGCGGTTCACAGGTGTGCCCTCAGCAGTGACCGCAGGGCTGTGCCCAGGAGGGCACACCGCCCACCTCGAGGCCTTGCCGAGGGTTACTTCACGGTGGTCCTGACGCCCCCGCCCAGGAATTCAAGTCCTTCGATGTTGGAGCGCAAGTGGCCCGCTTTCTCAGCAGTGGCCTCGCCTTAACCAGACTCACCAAGACTGGCTCACACAGGAAGGCAACCCACGATTAGCCGGGGGGCAATGCAGGCGCCCTGGGCGACCCACAC
This sequence comes from Pteropus medius, assembly GCF_902729225.1. NCBI lineage: Eukaryota > Metazoa > Chordata > Mammalia > Chiroptera > Pteropodidae > Pteropus > Pteropus medius. The sequence goes on from NW_024340693.1 coordinate 1,084,160, forward strand.
CGCTCTGGGATCGTGGCCTGGTGAAGGGGATGGCTGGGTGACTCCCAGGCTCACTAACGTCACAGCCAGACTCCCACTGTCCCTCCCAGCAGACCTGGACAGACTTCTGGATCACTTAACAGGGTGTCGCCCACGGCTTGCTCCTTAAGCCCCCTTTGCCAACCCTGTACCTACACTTTCCCCTCTGGCTTCGACTTGCCAAATCACAATCACTCTTTAACCCTACTGCCCTGGAACCGGTTTCAGTTGGAGCCTTGGTTTGTCCCCAGCTCCTTGGTGCATCTTCTGCGGAGCAGGCTTCACCCAGGTGAGTTGTGGCCGGCAGTGCTCTGGGTTTTAAGGGGCGGCCCACAGTCACCGCCCACGAAGCAGCGTCGTGTCAGACCCCCGGGTGGGCATAGATTTCAGAGTTGTCGCAGGCTGGCCGGGGACCGTGTGCCCTGTGCTGGGACTCTGGGGTGTGGGTCTGGGGCAGCAGGTGGTTCATGGTGTGCGCATTCGGGGTAAGTGGTCTGGGCCTGGGGGTCACCTGCATCAGAGCGGGGAGTCACCGGAGGCCCAGGGTCCAGTTGAGATGCCGAGGCAGTGGAGGCAGGTGGACAGTGCAAGGTCAGGACGAGAACGGTGACAAAGCGTGCAAAGGAAATGCCATGCAGCATAGTTTCAAAGGCAAAAGTGAGACATGGTGGCTGCCGGCCTACGGCGGGTGAGAGAGGAGAGAGGACACGCCCGTTGTCCCTGGCCGCGCTCTGGGCAGGTTCCCCAGCGGGGTGCTGTGTTCCAGGTACGTGTGCACGACTCGGTTCCCCCGGCGATGAACAGCGGCTGGCCCGGCACGCGTGGTTCACTTCATGCGTTTAACTTCTTAAAAAGTCCAGCCCGTAGGCTGATCTAGACCATTTCCCTTCCCAGATCCCCCCAGGGGAAATGTTCCTGCTATGAGGGGAATGAGGAGGAGAGTTCTGAGAGAAGCTTAGGCCCGGAGGGGGTGGAGGAGGCCGGGCCCCTGCAT
>NW_024340693.1:1086875-1140739 GCF_902729225.1 Pteropus medius
AACTAACTCCACAGATCAGAACCTGACTGGGAATATTAAGAAACACATTTCTGCTCAGTTTTCAGTGTTTTGGTACAGTGTGATGGCTCTATGCCCACCCAGTCAGCCCATTGCATTTTCTGGCTTTTATTAACTGGTGACGGGTGAACAGGTACGTCTGCCGTGCAAGTAGCCGCTGTGTCTCAGCAGATAAACGGGGAAGGAAGATGGGTCACCCTGTTCTAGAAATTTGCTTACTCTATCATCAGCCAAGAGAGGTGGAGTCCTTGCCTGACATTTTCACTCGTGAGGCCTCAGAAATTCCAAGCGCGATGCTAGTCTTCCTCAGACCACAGACATCGCTGTGGAAAGCCTGTTTCTTTGTGTTTCTACACTGACAGAAACCAAAGGAGCCAGCTGCTTCCTCCCGTCATTCAGTCATTCATCAAACACACGTATCACGGCGTTTGCTTGTGCGAGTCCTTGCTCCTGAGAACCTTCCAGCCTCGTGGAGGAGACAGTACAGGGGAGGGCCAGGGCACGCTTCCCGCAGGCTGTGACCCTGAAACCAAGTCCTTAAATGACCGAAGTAGGAGGCCAGTCGGGTTAAGAGTCGGGACCCCAGGCAAGGGAGGGCACCCATACCTGAGGGACCTGGGTAGGGGGCTTGGAGAAGTTGGCTTTGCAGCGGGAGCCGCGCCCTTGTTAGCCAGCGGCAGGAGGTCGGGTAGGAGAGATACTTAGGCGCAGGTCCCCCAGGAGGCCTGGGGCTCACCTTGAGCATGATGGAGGACTAGAAGGAGAGCGAGTGGGCGGGCCTCTGGGTGGGCCGGGGTGGGCTTGCCCCTCACCGTGCCTTCATTGTTTTGCAAGAAAAGTTTTGAGCACCTTCTGGGGAGCATCGTGAGAGGCGGGAGACACAAGACTGGGCCTCGCCGGCTGGGGGAGTGAGGCACAGGCCGTGGGGGACACTCGGCCACAGGCCCGAGCCCGGAGCCCGCCGGAGGAGGAGAGCTGGGGGGCAGGGGCTGAGAAGCTGGCCTGGGAGCGCTCGTTGCAGGAGAGAGCCTCCGCGAGGCAGAATGGCCACTGGAGCAGAGCCCCGAGGCGGTGGGACGGAGGGGAGAAGGGGGACAGCAGACACGGTGGCCAGGAGCAAAGAGGGACGTGTCCTCGTGCGGGGCCAGAGGAAAGGAAGTAAAGGTGGATGTGAACACAGATTGGTCTAAAGAGGGGGTTAAGGTTCAGGTCAATCAAATAATTGCGTGTCCTGAGCGCCACACCCAGACCGTCTTAAGTTCTTCTACCCAGAGCCGCCCTGCCCCGCCTCAGCCCCTGAGGCTTGGGCCCTAAACCCATTGGATGCCCCTTCCCTGGAGGCCCCACCCCTGCAGTCAGAGGCCCCAGGCGCTCCCACCTGGGAAGAGGTTGAGACTCCAAGCCTCCTTACCTTTTCCTGATTCAAATGGCGTTCTCGCTCTCCCTTTCAGCCTATTTGCTATTTCTACGGAGGCTGTTTTCTCGTCTCCTCCAGGTTGTCTTTTCGTTGACCCCAGGTTACTTCCCGGAGAGGATGGGACTGAGTGGAGAGAAGAGAGGGATCAGATTGGCAAGCTTGACTCTCAGATGGTGGGGCTCACTGAGGCGATGGCAGGTGCAATGACGGCTTCGCTGTAGCCAGTAGGCAGAAGCGTAGGTGAGAGCAGGGTGACCGCTGTGTCGAAGCTGGACAGTGGGGACGCAGCATTTCATTACGCTCCTCTCTCTGCTTTGGCATGTTTGCGATTTTCCATCGTAAAAAGGTGAAAAATAACAGGTGGAATAGGAAAACACTGTGACTTTACAATAATACTTCATTTTTGCCAGTTGATATGAATCAACACACATCCTTTACCAACAGAGAAACGAGCAGGAACTGTCTGACGAGAACGTTCCCCATTTAGATCGCCCCTTTCCTCCCACCACCAGCTCCAGCCTTGGCCCGTGTCGTCCGGCACTTCCTCTCCTTGGTTTTAATCAGAATCACCCTACGACTTCCTTCCTTCTGAACGTGCCTGCGAGAGGGCCCCTCCGTTCTCTCTGTGACGCACTTGAAATCTCGTCGTGAGGCAGTGGCCATTTAAACCCAACCCCAACCTTCCCTTGACCTGAGCTCCCCATCCACCCCAGGCAAGACTTTGCTGTGACAGGGAGTGGCTTGTTTTTGTAAATCACCCCCTCGGGCAGCTCCAAATGAAATAATCCTCTTTGTTGTCCAGCTTTTCCATAGGTCTCTGATGTTTTAGGAAGTAGTGTGCATTGTGTCTCTAGCACTGAAAAGATGCTTAACAATAGGAAGTTACACAAAAACAAATTTCAGATAGAAAAGATTATCTTCAGTTGAGACCACATTGTGATTGAGAATCTTGAAGAGAAGTAACTGCATGAGTCACAAGATAAGGATGCAAGGCAGCAAGAGCTGTCCGCCGAGGTTTCCAGAAGTTGGAGGGTGTTCCAGGCGGGGGCTGGGAGGGGGTGTACGTTCCAGGCAGGGGGGAGGGGGTGCTGCCCCAGGTGGGGGGTGTCCCAGGAGGTGTCCAGTGGAGGTGTTCCAGGTGGAGGTGTTCCAGGTGGGGCATTGCATCACTCTGTGGGGTGGGGTCAACTTTCTGAATAGAGCCTCCAGCCATTCCATTCCACCTTCTCTAATGGCTCTGCATTTTCTTCAGGATTAAACCCAAATTTCTTAAAGGGCTTGTAAGATTACTGGAAGGCCGCCTCTGCCTCTCTCTCTGTGTCTCAACGTTTCTTTCCCGGAAGCTGTCCTTGATGCCTCGAAATTTTACTGGTCTCTCCATTCTTTACCTCTGCACCTCCTGCGCTTAGCACCTCGTAGGGCCCCGAAGAAAGCACAGTAGATCAGTTACCCTGAAAAATGGCGGCAGCCCCAAACGAAGACAGCTAGTTAACCAAACCCTTAGGCTGGCAACAGAAATGTTAATTTTCTAGTAGTAGAGGGACGTTCTTCCCAGAAGATATAGGACAGCATATAACGGTCGGATTTAATTATCGATTGATTAGTTGATTTAGTGCTCGCTAGGAGCTAGCCACTGTGCTAAACCCTTCACCTACTTACCCTCTGTTCTTATCCTAAACACTCCCTCTGCCTCACCCCACCCCCACCCACCTCCCATTGAATTCGTTAAGTGGATGCTGAAGTTAGTCTGCCTGGATTTGAAGCCCAACTCTGCCTCTTTTTGGCTTATTAATGTGGTAGGCCTCTTGTACCTTAGTCCCCACGTCTTTAAAATGGGTATGATAACCGTAAATTCTTCATAGAGCTGTTGTGAGGACTCAGAGAGTTACTCTGTGAAGCTTTGAGGACCGTGTCTTGCACACAGTAAAGGTTAAATCACCGTTAGCAATTGATGTTGATATTATTTCAAGATATGCAAATGTGCTCGTTTTTTGTGTATTTGAAAATATCTTCTGTAATTCTTTTTCTGGTTCATTTTTGGACTCAGATGAAAGTTATGCATACACACATATCTATATATCACCGTAATCTAAATAAGTGAATCTTAAATAAATTACATATGTAATTTTACATATACTTATATATATATTAGTAGTATTATATATACTTACATTTTAAACTAGATTAGTATATACCTGCTAAGGGTAAAATTCACTTGTACCCTTTGCACAAGTGAATTTTACGGTATATATACATACACATGGTATGTGCATTATATCTTAATAAAGCTGTTTTTAAAATCCTATATTATAAGGTATTTTCTGTAAACACACAGAAAAGGTCTGGAAGAACATACACTAAACTGTTAAGAGTAGTTATTTCAGAGGGAGAACTGACATGTTCTGGCCCCCGTGAAGACAACTTTGATTTTGTTCTATATGCTTCCGTATCTGAATGCTTTACGACGAGCAAAGCTTTACACATTACTGTGTATTATTGATGTTTTGTTCACTGCTGTGACTCTAGCACCCTGATTGGTACCTGTACATAGCAGGTGTTTAATTAATACTTGTCAGATGAATGGATAAATATGTAAATTCCATTTTAAATGGAATTTTAAAGACAGATAGTGGGCATCGTAAGTCGATAGGCCTATAAATGGCTCTCTTGAACTTGCTAATTTTTAAAATCCATATCCAATCTATTCCATAGATTTATAGAAAGGATGCTTTTCAGCAGCTTGAGAGTTAGTCGTCGAATACCCTGACCGGGTCCTGACTTAAAGAAGTCAGGCTCTGAATTTGATTTTTGGCTGTGAAAGAGTTTCCACAGAGTATCTCTTATTCAGTCTGTTATACTGTGTATGTGATTTCTCTTAAATAATGTAAGAAAATGAGAGGCTCTAACTGAGGAATTATGTGACATTATGGTTTCATTCGTATTCGGTATTGTCTTTAAATTATCCAATTGGAGTTTTTCTTAAAAAGTGGTGGACATAAGTCTATTGGTAGTTTTCAATCTAGGTTAAAATCTGTATCTGAACTTCCCAGTCCCTAATAAGCTCATTTTATGTATATTAATGTAAAAAGTTATTGATAGGTATAAAAAATGCTGCAAAGTATCATCTGTGTTGCTGTTTAAATGTAGTCGATCATCATGTAATGATTATTTACAATATTGGATATATTTTATCTGCCGTTTGCTGAAATGGAAGTTACTTCCTGTTTTTATTTGATGCATTTGTAAATATCTAAAAATAATAATAATAATAATAATAATAATAATAATATCTTAACTTTTAATCTCACCTTTCCTCTAAGACACTGATTCTTAAACCTTTAGCCATAAACCCCTCAAGTCCATAAACCCCTGAGGATCTGATGAAAATTTTGCACTAGAAAAACGCTTGCATTCGAAGATGGTCCTAAACCTCAGTTCTAACTCTTGTTCTAAATCATTAAAATGCGTGAAGATAGCCACAGCCATGTTCACATCTATAGTTTACATATAATTTTAACTTAAAAAAAAATTATTTTACCAAGGCTTCTAACTTTTCTGTAGTGGCAACTTTCACTTTTAGCCCGTGGCTCTTCGAGCTATCCAATTCCTTTACAAGAATATCACATCGTCTTCTGGTAAGAGGGACTCAGCTGACTCCAGAATGATTGGCAGATGGATGTCAGATTCACATTAGGCGAAGCCCGGTGGCTTGGAGCAGAGTTTAATTTTGTTTGAGTGACTTCGGAAATTTTCTGACCTCTGCTAATGTCATTACATAATTATTTGAAGACGATAGGAAAAAAAGAATCAACTTCTCAAGAGTCCCCTTTTGGTCTTAAGAACCTAAGAAGTTCAAGATCAGCAACTACGCTTTTAAAGATTACAATTAATAGAGGGTTATTTCTTCTACTGTGTGCTTCCGTGAGAACAAGAGACGGGAACTGTGGTTTTAAAGTGTGGTTTGGAGAATGTGTTGGGACAGACCGCAAGCTGATTGAAAGACAGCGCACAGAGAGAAACTCGGTTTGAAACAAGAGAAAAAGAGAAACGGAGAAGGCACCGAATTCAGGGCTGAGGATGGGCGAGAGCTGCATTTCTTGAAAACTGATGATGACTTTCCGTTGCAAACCCACCCAGCATGGAGACGAGAGAGTCCGTGGGTCCCGCGCATCCCCGAGCACGTCTATCATCCAGTTACGATTCGTGAGAAAAGAGAAGGAGTTGGGGTGACCTGTGACCCTATTTTCAGGGCAAAGAACTTGCTGATTTCTTATACTAAGAAACTTTTCAAGATGTGCCATGTTATTGGAATTGTATCCTGCTTCGTAAGTAGACTCTGGGGAGAAAAACCCTAAGGGGACAGAGTGAGTGAGTGACGATCACCTTGCAGGGGAACCGACCCCAGCGAGCTCTCCCAGTGCCCCCAACAGCTGTGACGTCTCTCCAGTCTCCCCCACGTCTGCCGGACCCCAGTGGGGCATGAAAGAGTATAAGAGAAGGTAGAGCCCAAAAGATCACTGAATCTGTCCAACCAAAAGTCTTTCGAGGACGTATTTTTGTAGGTTAATGAAAATGGAGTAAGTCGTGGATTCGAGGATGAAACACACGCCGAATAATACAGCCGTGAGAGAGAGAGAGGTCTGGCTTGGCATCGGACACATATGTCTTCACATCCGAGGGTCCTGGTTATATTTCAAGGAGAAGAGAAACGAGCTAGGGGATAATTTTGGAAGAAGAGATGACTACGGACCTGAAGGTCTCTGTCTAAGATTGAAGGGACAGATGGCAGGGAGGAGATGGTTTTCCTGTGTACGAGAATGTGAGCACCGGATGTCTAAGCAGCACAGGAGAGACGTCGCACACGAGGCTCTGGGAACGGCGAGAGTTTGGGTCGTGTGCGAGTTAGGAGGGTGGGGGGTCTCTGATCAGATGGAAGGGTCCCTACATGGAAGAATAAATAGCCATCAGCCTGAAGTCGACCCTAAAGGAAAAAAGTACCCAAACCCATCCAATCGTCTTCTTCTTAAACGGGAAATGGCCTGGAAAAGCAAATCCTCCGACTCACCTGTCGACTACGCTGTACTTAACGTGTGAAATCTCAGGATGCAGGCGCCATGCCCCTTTCACCAAGAACCCTGTTCCCTGGCAGCTTAGCTTCTTCGCGGCCCAGAGACAGGCGAGCCTGGAGGCTGGTTTCTCGCTCCGTCCCTGTGCATCGTTGGGTAAGGCTTTTGTTCGATGCTCAGGGTCTGAATCGCCAGGCACTTTAACGTAAGCGCATTTCCGGGGGATGTGTGTTGGTGTGTCTGGACAGATTGTTGAAAAGGCAATTACTTATCAGGGACTGGAGTGTGTAAGTAACTCTGATAGGGGGCCCGAAGGCGTGAAGCGGGCCCGAGGTGACCTGCTTTTGCTGTCAGAAGCAGAAAACATTTACCAATGAGGCTGAACTGGTCAGGAAAAAATTTTTTCCTATCCTCAACTCTCACCCTCTTCTGGCCGTTGGCCACCCCTTCTTCAGGCGCCCGATGGTGTCATAAAAATGTATTTTAAAAAAGAAAACATAAATTTTTGAATTTACTGCAAGTTAATACACACCAGCTTTGGAGCTAAAAAGATTAATGGCGTATTAGGCCCCATGGCAGTGGCCGAGCAGCAGGAAGGAGATGAGATGTCCACCTTCCATCTGGAGGGCTATAGTCTGTTTTAAGCCTCCTGTTTTGAGAGAAACGCTGACCGACTTAGGGCCACCATGTCACCTGAAGAATGACTTAAGGCCTGGGAAAAGAAGACCAGGTGACTCACTTCAGATTCGAAGGGCTATCTGCCACGTGGAAGACAGAAGTACGATCCCGTCTTGTTCTACAGGGCAGAGCCAGGAGCAGTGGGCGGAAGTGAGCAGGAGATACGCACTGGGTTCAAATGAAAAAGAATTTCTACTCATCAGAGTCGTTTACAAGTGGAACGGGGAAACAGGAAACTGCAAAACAGCATTAGCCACATGATCCCATTTTAGTTTGAAACTGTACACAGGCTCCATTGCAGTAGAGAGACAGGATCGCTGGTTTCGAAAAACGGTGCACGAGAGAAGCAGAAAGGACAGCACTTAAAAGACCATCGAAATGATCCGGGCAAGAGATTCCGAGAACCTCCAAAGCTGGCAGCGATGGGCATGCAAAGTTAGCGATGACCCAACCGTCTGTTTTTTAAATAACAATTTTACTGAGTTACACGCAATCAGTTGCACCTGTTTAAAGCACACAATTCGAAGAGTTTTGACAGATGCACGCATTCACGAATCCATCGCAACCAAACTAAACGTTCCTATCATCCAAAGGTTTTCTCCCCCACCCAGATCCTCTTCCACTCCTGCCCCAGATGATGACTATCTGCTTTCCGCCACTTATAGATTAGATTGCGTTTTTTAGAGCTTTATATCAATGGAATTCTACGATACATAGTTTTTGTGTCTGACTTATTTCACTCAGCATAATGAATTTTTGAGGACCGTCTCTGTCATCGTGTGTGTCTATAGTTCATTCCTTTTTATTACCGACCAATATTCCACAAATCATGTATCCAGTTCACTTGTTGTTGGGTCTTTGGTTTATTTCTAGTTTTTGACTATTGCAAATCAAGCTACTGTGAACATTCCAGTGGAGTCTTTGGACATCTATTTTCATTTTTCTTAGGTAAACACCTAGGAGTGGAATGACTAGGTTGAATGGTAGGTAGGGGTGTGTTAAACTTTCTAAGAAACTCTCGATTTTCCAAAATGATTGTGCCGTTTTACATTTACATCAGCAGCGGTTGCTCCATACCTCTGTCAACACTTGGTATTGTCAGCTTTTAAACTTTAGCCATTCTGATTGGTGTGTCGTCGATCTTGCTGTGGTTTCAAATTGTGTTTTCCTGGTGACTAATGATGTCGAACACGTGTGTATCAGCCATTTACATAACTTCTTTTGTAAAGTGCCTTCAAATCTTCGCCCATTTGAAAAATGGCATTGGTCGGCTTCTTATTGAGCTGTAATAGTACTTTATATATGCTGGATACCAGTCCTTTATCAGATTTATGTATTGCAAATATTTTCCCATTCTATACCTTATCTTTTCATTTTCTTAACAGTATCTTTCTAAGAGCAAATTTTAAAATTTCGATAAAGTTCAGTTTATCAACTTCCTCTTATACGAAAGTTTGTTTTAATGTCTTAAGACATTTTTGCCTCCTTCAGTATCGAATAGATTTTTCTCTGTTTAGGAGTTTTCTAGTTTTAGGTTTTGCATTTAGGTCTATATATCATTCATTTTGACTTATCTTTTGTGTGAAGTAAGAGTCAGTGTTCATGCCCCCTTCTATGGCTATGTAATTGTTCTAGCAGAATTTGTTAAAAAGATTTTCCTTCCCTCCATTGAATGGTCTTCCCACCCTTGTTGAAAATCAGTTGACCATATACATGTGGGTCTATTTCTTGAGTCTCTATTCTGTTCCAGGTGGAGGTATCGAATGAAATATTTGAAACAAGAAATCAGAGCTACTTTTCTGCTCAATAGCAGCAGTGTATCTTTGCTCAGCCCACGGAGAAAAAAGCATCTCTCTCAGGAAGGCCTACCTACCACCGTCAAGTTTGCTCGCCGATCCTAAATTCTTGATCGAAACATATGGTTTTTTATGGGCTGAAATTACAGGCCGGACCTACAATTACAATGGTCAAATGCGCAGTGGCACTAACTATTTGAGGGACCTAATTGTTTGCAACGCTAAACTGATTCATGTATTATTTCTGTGGAATAATTTTCAGGATAAAGAAATGAAAATGCCTGGAAGACAGCGTAAGGATCCAAACCCTTCTCTGCAAAGATAATCAAGGACTCCGGACGTCAGCCGACGACCCAGCTTTTTCTCATTCCTATTCATGCTACGTAAGGTCACCTTCCGGGTGACCCTTCCAGGGTCACTAGGTGCGTTTCCCTAGCGTTGGTGTGGATGTGTGGGCCTTGCTTTCTGTCTCTAGAGTCTAAGAAAAGCAAATGCTTTACAGAAAATGGCTTCGACCACCATCCGAGAATAGCCTTGTCCCACCTCACAGAGGCTCGAGAACTCGTTTTCGTTACCCTAAAAGGTCTCTCTCTTTTACTTCCGTCTCCCTAGGTACAGTCACCGGGAGAAAGAGACTGGCCCAAAAGATTGATTTGTTTTGCTTTGTTGTAAATAAGAATTTTAAATAAATCTGAGAACACCTTTGAAAACATAATAGAATAGGCTAAATATGCGAGTCAATTTTAGTGGCTCATTTAGAAGGATAAAAGAATATGCTGAAGACCACATATGCAGCAGCGCGTGACCCGGCAGCCCCAGGGAATATAGAACGTCTCCCTCTGATTTTGGTGCACGTCTTAGGAGTGTTAACCTCTGTCCGTCACCTCCATGAGAGCGACGTGTGCTGTTAGGAGAAACACATAACAACCCTCAAGCGGGCTTGTTTGATAACAAGCAAGTGAAGAAGTCTGTTCTAGACAAATCCTTTTCCACTTACGCATGCGGTGTTTTCTGCTTCTACAACTTTAAATCTTGACCCTCTTTCCACCCGTACAAACTGCAACTTCTTGGTAAGAAAAATCACGTCATTCAGCTCAGGAATTAATTTTATGTCCATCGACGAGAGTTTTTGAAAGTGCCTGGAAATTAAAGTTGTAAGGTTTCGAACTGCTGAACTAACGACCTTCTTGAAGGAAGGGAGTCAAACCCACCAGTTGCTAATCTCGCTCCCTAAAGTCACTCAAAAATGTGTTTAGACTCCATGTCAGTCAACAGAAAGGAAAAATAAGTCCACTGGGGGTTCTTCTTTGAATTCAGGTCCTCTCCTTAGGCTGTTATCTATATATCTATATCTATATATGCATGTGTGCGTGCGTGTGTTTGTGTGTCAGGCGTGTGGAAGATGGCATAAGATATCTTTACGTTTCCTCTAGTTGCGAAAGCTTTCAGATACCTGGAATCAAGTTAAGGCCCTTGGATGCATGGTGAGCGCTGTCTGTTCACTACTGGTTCCTGACTTACTACTCTGGTCCTTTTGGGTCTGGAACTGTGTGTAGTTATCTCCACAGCGGCAATTCCGATCCATTTCTTAATGATGTCGTAATAACTATCTCGGCATCTAAATTAGAAAAGGAAAAGCATGCCGGTAAGAGTTTTTTGTTTTGTTTTGCTTAGAGTGACAGTTTCCAAAGAGGTTGTAATGTTTACCAGCGGTAGGACAGCCTTACTTCTGTTTTGGACACCATTCACTGTGTCGACATGAAGTCCATGGGACCACCTGGTATATCTGGTCGTGTCCAGAGGTCACGCAGCAATTCCCTAACTCCCCAAAGCCTTTGGTGAAATGTTTTCCCCCTTGACTGTAAATCATTATTTTGTCAGGAAAATTTAATTAGAAAAAAAAATGTGTCTTTTCTAAACCGCAGACCTGTCCATTGAGCCAATAATGAATTTGCTTGAAAACAATCCCCAGCTTCTAGAACTACTAAGAAAATCAATTTTTTCCCCCTGTCATTAGCATCTCGGAATTTTTTTAAACCAGTGCCAAATGCAATGGGAGCTCGAGTTTTTTAGTTCAGTTCTAAACTTAGAACCCGTGATTTTCAAGTGGGTTCTAAATTTGGCAAAAAAATGTCTTCTTGCCATAGTAGCTGGTTTTTCCCATTCTTAAGTGTTCGTACATCTTATTTTCTAAGCAAGAAGTACTGTTTTTGTTCACTTTTTAATATCGTTTTCCATTTCCCCATTGTGGAATACGAAATGTGAAGCATTTATTAGACCATAAAATAAAATAGATATGGCAGCTTTTTGAGAGAAGAATGCGGGGGGTACGGGGTCATTTAGCTTGTTTCTTACCGTGAAAAGATAAACCATGTCTTAGATATTGACTTACACAAAGTTTATCCATAGCTAGGTAGAAATCACCAAGTCAGAATTCAACTCGGATGCTTATTTTTTCTGCCAGTTTCTGCATCCATACCCGTGCGCCCTGACCCCTTCCTGAGGAAAAGGGCTGAAAGAGTGTCCCATTCAGCCACCCCGTGGAGAAGTGTCAGCAAAGCCCTCTCCTGCCGTCTGCTCTTTGCTGACTGTTCCATCCCCTGCTTTGTGGGTGAAGACACCGCGACGAGGTGCTCAGTGCAGGCCTCGGGCCTCTGCGGAGTCGGGGTTCCTGGCATGCAGAGGCTGGGCTGGGGTTTGGGCAGCCCCTTCCTCGTTCTGCAGGGTGCTGGAGGGAAGGACACCCAGGCCCCTTCGAGAAACAGGTGCCCACACGCGTCTTGCTCACCTGCGTTCGTTGCTGCCGGTCAGCTCCAGGCTCAGCTGCCTTGCTGTGCCGTTCCTCGGATCCTGTTTTCTGCCATCGGAACCATACCCTGTCCGTCTGAGCAGCTTCCTTTCCCGTGGGATTTGCTCAGGCATTTGCAGATGCCGCCTCAGCCCAGGGTGACAGCGCGAGAGCTCACTCTCGCCAGGCATTCCCAGGAGATCTTGGCAAACAGGCACCCTGCTGGCTCAGATCCCTGGTCCTCACCCTCCTCTGCAGGGAAGAAAGAGCCATCAGGCCTCTTCGAGCAGGGGGAGGCCTCCAAGGAACAACAAGGAGGCGGCCTTGCTGGTCTTGTCCGACTGGTTCCCTGGCTCTCTCAGAATGCTTAAGCTATTTCCCCGTTCCCAGGCTTCCTCGCTACTGAGCTCTGACTGCCAGACTCCCAAGGGAAGCCGCAGTAGAGTTTTCTGGATGGACGGCTCTCCGCGTTCCATACCTCGGCGTTGGCAGCTGTCCCTACTCCCCACCCGGCGAGTGTTGGTGGAGTTCCGCGGACCTCAGAGGCTGCGCCCACCGGCCGACCGCCAAGGCTGCACGGCAGAGGGCATCAGTCTCTCCTCTGCCCTGTGGACAGTGTGGGTCATTCGAGTCCAAGGAATAGGTGCTCTGAGTGAGAAACTCAACTCAGCTCAGGTCAGCAGCTCATCCAGGCCCATCTCCTGCCTCCGACGGTAGAGTAACCTTCGGGTGACTCCACACGACATCTGGCTTGCCTTAATTTGGGCTTCAATTGTCTGTCACGGTGTTTTTTAATGAAATAACCGAAAGGAAAGAGCACACATTAGGCGAGGAGTCAGGAGGCCTGCGTTTAATCCGCAGCCCTGCCACAGGGGACGCGCGATGCCGGGCAAGGCGTTCACGGGGCCTCGTTCCTTTGTCTGAAATCTTGGGGGCGGGGGGCCTGGACTTGACTATAACTGTTCTAAAATTCCATGCGTCGTCTTTACACTACCGCTTAATCGTGTAGAAAACAGAGAATCATATTTAAAACACTCTCGTGAGATAGTATTTCCTCGCGATTGTCCCTAAATTACTTTGGTCACGCTTTAAGGAACGCTCCTATTTCTAGTCTTGTGGGCTCGCCCTGTCCGAGCTTGACGTGGCTGAATTAATGCCATCATATACCCCGCTTCCTGCAGCTTTACTGATTGCAGACCACCCCCCCTCTCCTCCACCCACCCCCCCCAGCCTCCCACAAATCTACTTTTATTTAGAAAGTCTCAAAATGCTCTTAATTATTTTCACGACCCATCTCTAGAGGGGACCCAGCTCTGGAGAAAGTCATGTGTACTCAAGACAGGCTCACGGTGTCTCCTGTTTGCTTCCTCGCCGTTCCCCACGGTGTGGTGGCTTTGGGAGGGCAGCCGTGCTCTGAGCCGGTGGCTTCCGGGGGCTGCCCATGTGTCTCCCAAGCTGCCTTTCCTGTGCTACGAATGGGAGCTCCGAGTCCCTCTCATAAGGACATTTGAAATCTTTCCTGCCGAGTACTTGACTCTCCGCCATGTGAATACCCACCTGCCTCTCACTTTTTGCATGTTCACGGGACTCTGTTTTGGCTGTTTATTGACTTTGGCTCTTCGTCACCTGGAAAGAGGGTCATCTACAGAATCGAAGGCTACATGGTGTATTTCCGCTTCCATGTCATTTTTTTTTAACGCCGAAAACAAAACAGAACAAACTGCCCTGCTTATCCTGATCCCTGGGAGGGGGTAGCAGTTGCCGGATGAAGCGGGGCGGGGACGAGGCGAAGGTCCCACTGGAAAGTGGCAAAACTCAGCATTTCGTTCTAGCGTGAATTTTACTAGCAGGTCATACAGTAGTTGGTGACAACGTCACGATCGGGCTTACATCTCTTTCGTGGCTTTTGCACTTGATCCCATCCAAGCCTTCACTCGTGATCTGAGCGGCTCCCGTAGGCCGGGTACTGGGTAGAGGCTGCAGAAATGGGGTTTACAGACCGGAGGGCTGCGGACACATGGGCAGCTGCGGGCCTGGGCGAGAAGGCCGAGGGAGAAGCGGGCTCGGGATGCCCCGGGGGCCGTGAGCGAGGGCCCACCGGGGCTGGCTCAGAGTGGGTGTTCAGGAGAGACTTCTCGGGGTGGCGACGTCTAAACGGAAAGGAGCAGGAGCTGGCTAGGTGGAGGATTATCCTGGCCGAGGGAGCACAAGCTCCAGAGGAAGCATGGGCGTTTCGGCACCCCCAGTGGCTCCCACGGTGGGAGCTTGGAGCCTGGGCTGCGGGGAGCAGGCACTGACTGTGGCTGGCCTAGGACTCCCTGCTAAGGTGTTCGAACATCCTCTCGAAGGCCATGGGAGGTCCTAGAGGGATTTTCAGAGTAGGGGAGTATCACGATAGCAGCATATTTACTTCAGAAAAACCGCTTGGAGTTTTCTAAGGCTAAGACCCAGGCACGTCAGGTGGTTAGCAACCGCTGGAGCGGACGGAGCAGGGGACCGTGGTTCCGACTAAGACGGTTGCCTTCGAAATGGAGGGAAGTAGGCGGATCGGAGATGTAAGTTAAAGGGGGGCAGAGAGTCCACGGGGCCTGACGATTCGTTGACCGTGGGGAGTTAGGGAAAGGGAGGAATCGGGATGGCCGGCAGGCTCCCGGGCGGGCAGCTGAGCCTGAGCGCACACGAGAAGAGATGCTTTAATGACAAGCGCAAAGCCGAGTGCCATCAAGCCACATGGCGTCCTCAAAGCAGTGCTGACTTGCCAAGTCTCGAGTCTCGGAGGACTCAGGAGGGTGAGGGGCTGTGGGAGAGGGAGGCGGGCTTGCTGTGCCTACCCGGGCCCCTCCCCTTGGTGTGGAGCGCTGGGGCGCTGGCCCCGGCCAGGGTCTCCGACTGGCCGGCTGTTCCGTCCCTTTCATCGTGACTCCTCCTGCACACTCGGCGAGGGCCACCGGCTCCCCCGTTTCCCTTGTGGGCCCCAGACAGGCAGCGCTGCCCCGTTTTTGCTATGGCTGTCATTTCGCCACCTCGGGAGCGTGTGTTTTGTAATTGTCGGTGTTTAGTGCCAAAGCAGAGAGCGCAAAGGGACCTCCACGCGGGGGGTCGTGGGAACGGCTTCGGAGCCAGAAAGACCAACTGGGCGAAGCGCGGGCAGCCTTGATCGCCTCCTCTGTGAAGTAGGAAAGTAGCACCCACTCCAAGGACTCGCTTTGATCGTTGTAACGGATGGACGGATGGACGGATGGACAGAGGTAAGCGTTCTGGTGCCCAGCAGGTGGTAAACGCCCAATAAACGGTACACTCACTGCCTTCTCACCCTGATACAGAAGCTCCGTGCTGCCCTGACCGTGACCATCTTGCTAATAACTGTTGTTTTGTTTTGTTTTGTTTTAATTCCTTGAACAACGGAGAGAAAACAGGAAGGGGACAGGATCCGAGCTAAGTTGGGGCCTTTTCCGAGTAAGCGAAAGTGCTGTCTGAAAGCGTCCCCTTCAAGTGTCTGGCACGAGTTCCTTCTCGACTACAAAAGACGCGCGGACCGGCCGCTGGTGGCCGTGACACGCGTCTGCGGCCGCGCGCCTCACGCTCGCGACACTTGAGCTGCGCTGGGGTGTCCAGCCGAAGCGTGAGACGGTGGTTCCCCCCCACACACCCCCGCAGACTGCCCGCCCTCCGTCCGTCGTCCCCAGCTGTGGCGCAACCACAGCCATCTTCAGAAGAATGCGGGCCTTCTGCCCTAAGCCCTGTGCAGATGGTTCAGCTTTTGGAGATAGGCATGTCAGCCCTTTCTTGCGAGCCTTTCTGGATGTAGATAGCATCTAACCCTTGCCTTTAAGGCCCACAAACTCCCTGAGGCATCTTTCTCAAACGTTGGACAGGCTCAGGGAACATTTCTGAGTGAAGCACTCTTTGGCGCGGGCTCCCGATTCTTCGTTCTTCCCTCCTTCCCTTTTCGGCAGTCTGTCTTTCCTTCCTCCCCTTGCTCTAGCAGATCCTCTTCTAATCGCATTTATACTATTTTGCTCCGTCAAAAAATCCCTTTGAAAAAGAGAGGAAGTTCGGTTTTAGCCACCGAAGAATCTATAGCCGCACGAACACGTTCCTCGCATCCTCCGATCGCCGTCCATCAACACGTAGCCAGCCTTCGAAGACAACCTGTCACCCTGTACTAGGGCAGGATATAGTTCCTACCTGCAAAAGCGTATGTTTTTTTAGGTAAGGTAAGAAAACACGAGAGAAGAAAAGATTCAAGAGACGAACGTTACACCTCTTCTGAAAAGGTGGGCAGGAAACCATAGAGATGGCCTCACAAAAACGCATCCTCCTGCTCGGAATGAGATTATTAATTTCCTCAGTTGCTATTTTTCCTTGAACTGTTGAAATAAGTGCCCTCCGATGCCCGGGCTTGAGAAAAGCTTGTTCCCCAAAGCCACTTGGCAGCTGTAAATCCCAGGAATGAGGCGCAGTAAGCACTGCGTTTGTGGAGCGAGAACTCTTGTCGAGAGCAGTGGGTGGGAGCGGGCCCTGCCTGGGGCCTTGCAGGTCGGCCTGCTCTCCCGTCCTGGCTTCTTGGGAGGTGGCGGGGGGGGGGTTCCCCATGCCGTACTCACCCCTTCAACCTGGAGGCCTTTCGTGCGTGTCCAAACTGACTTTATCCACATCTAAAACTTAGATTGAAGTCATTTCTGTGTCATGCATTTCTGTGTCAAAGTAAATTTCTGCACAAGAAGGATGGTGACATTTTGGGGAAGTTTATGAACTTTTGGGATATCTGGTAACACGTAGGAAAAAAAATGCGCGTTAACCTCGAAAAGCATCTTTGTTGTTGCCACACGGACGCAACCTGGTGTTATTGTTCTGACTTTAAAGATCTTTAGTGTGCATGAATTAAAATATAAATACGTTTACACGCTTGTGGATACCTCGCAAGAAAGTAAAAAGCAAGAAAGAAAATCTACTGAAACAGCGGTTCATAAAAACATCGCCCCAAATCTTCAGGACAAGGGCCAACCCAAACAGAACTGAACCTTGTGAAGTATCAAATGACTTCGAGTGACCAACACGATAGCAGGATAATACGTTTTGCTCCTGACGTCAGCATACGAGAATGTATGCGCATCTACGAAGGGAAGGGAATTCTGGACGTAGTTTATTAAAACTGAGTGTCAACGACGCGATAGGCGTAGACAGGAAATCGAACGTGACCTTCACAGCCAGCTGACATTTGTCGAGGTCCCATGGCGGAGAAACGAAGATGAACAAGACAACAGAATATGGAATCTGTTGGGATGGGTGATCGAATATATAACAACACGTCGTTGTTATCACACTGCACAAGGCACAAGAAAGGAATGACCAAAAGCCACAGCGTTCAAAAATGAGACAAAGCTCATCGGTTGAGAGTTAGAAGGTCGGGACGGTTTTAAAGGACAGATTGGAGTTTAGCAGCGGAGGTCGGGGAAGGACACGACCAGCAAAAGAAACAGTGTGACCAGGAGCTCGAGGTAGGGGCGGTTGCTTGGAAATGAGAACACTGGGAAGAGAAAGCAAGAAATTTTGCCTAATTAGGGAGAGCCGGGAAGGCCAGGTGAGGATTTTGGAGTAAATTTGGAAGAAAATACTGTAACTCAACGGAAAGTTTTTAAGCAGCGGCGTTCTATGCATCAGGAAAATACTAATTAATACCAATTTTTAAAGTCATCTAAAATAGAAAGCCAGCACCTGCTGACCACTTACGGCGTTCTGAGCGACCTACACACCAGGCCCAGCTCTTTCGTGAGCTGATTTGTACTCGCAGACCCCCCTTTGAAAAGGGTATCTTCCGATTTATGGACGCAGCGGAGGCTCAGAGAGGTGAGCTCACTTTGCGCAGGTGACACTGCTCGTTAGCGCTGACTGAGGCCCGGGTTTTGACTTAAACGGCAGTCTGACTCCAAAGCCTCCGTTCTAAGCCACAGAATAATAGATGCCGGAACTGGAGTCGAGGGCGGTAAAAACGAGCAGAAATGAAATGATTGGAAAATAGCGTGACACAGATGTCGCAGAGTTTGAGATGAGGGAGGAGGAAGAAGGGGCGTCACAGACCCCTAGAACTGGAGCCAGCGGAGGGGGGTGGGGGGAGTTGGCACGGGAGGCAATCGTATGGGGAGGGGTGTGGTTTACAGAGCAAACCGGTGAACCTGGGGAACCGGTCAGAGGTGGGGTCCGGGACAGAAGCCGAGACCAGAAAGGGAGACTTGGGGGCGTTCGCACAGACGGAGGTTAGAGCTCCTCCGGGCACCCGGGGGCGCCGAGGTCTCTAAGCAGCGGAGCAATGAGAAAATGAGTCAGGACTGAATTATGGGGGAAGCGGGGAAGAGTGTTAGGGAAGGCACACCAGGAGAGACGAGGGAGAAGTTTCAGTCACCCGCTTGTGGTTTGTGTCATCGAGGGTAGTTAGTGGCCTCGGAGATGCTTTGACTCAGGAGCTAGAAGAAACACGCTTGATTTTTTAGGTAGGTCGTATATTTCCTCTTAGGGAAGAGTTTCTAGAGAGTCTGGATTTCTAAAAATGATCTGAATCCTTGAGTCTTAGCTAATTTCTTCTCTTAAAAACATTGGAGGGAGCGTTTGAGATCTCGCTTCCCAGCAATTGTCATCAGTTTGGGCTCAAATAAACTCATAAAAATTCTCTCTAAAAAAAAAAAAAAATGGAGATTCGTTTGTTTGTTTGTTTAATTATAGAAGTAAGGGAAACTGGTTATAGAAAACTGGGCAAATACTGACGACTATAAAGAGAAAGCACTAATCACTTTTCACCAGAAATAAACACTATTGTGGTTTTGCATATTCTCGTCTTTTCTGGATTCCCACTCTATTTCAAACCAGGGAATCTTTCTGAAAATACTTTTTGTCATGATAAAGTATCATAAATATTTTCCCGTGAATATTTTTTTTGTATTTGTAACGATTTGGTACGAATAATAGCGATCCATCCTTCACTGGGCATCTGGGTTGTTTCCACATTCCAGAAATGCTACGGTTAGCGTCCTTGTTCAAACCTTTGTGCCTTTCCCTTATTTCTGATTATTTTCTAAATATTTCCTAGAAGCAAAATTACTGGTCAAATGCCATGAATACCCTGGTTTGGAAAAAAAAAAAAAGTGTGGACATGAATCCAAAAAAGACTGGAAGAATGTACAAAAACGTGAAAGCGTCCGTTTCTGAGGCAGAGTTCCGTTTGCAAAGGTGAATGTCAACTTGCAGCACGCACGTTAAAATATGCCAAGTCCTCCTGTCTGTCCCCTTCCTACCTTCTGATTTCTGCCCTCGGAAGTCAAAAGGAAGCTTAAAACAAGCAGCCTTCAGAAAAAAAGCACACCGTGTTTTTGTTGTTGATTTTTTAAAAAATCATTATTAACACCTGTGTGTACGACAGATCTAGGTCGACAGTCATCTTTTATTTAGCCCAGAAGCCATTTGGGGCACTGGGTGTTTTTTAAACGAAAAGGCCCCAAACCTTGGGAGATGAGCCCTTCTTCCCATCCGGTCCAGCTTGTGACTGGCGGGAGAGACTCTCAGCTTCTGGCTTCTGACTGTTCTTAGAGGCACATCCCAGGTGGGGAGCCTCACCCAGGTGAGCAAGGTATTTATAGGTGTGCTGGGAATTCTCTCCTAAGCCTCCAGGGATTTGCGGGAATCTTCATTTCCTGGTGACCTCTGGCCTGGAATGCCCATTTTTTTTGGTCTTGGGTCTCTCTGGCACTGTTCTTTTCTGCGCTCACAGTCTTTCTCTGGGCTCGGGACAGTCCCACAGTCCTGGCGCCAGCCTCGCTGTGTGGGCTGGGGAGCTCTGGCTGCAGGTCTGGGGTGCTGGGCACCTCTCCTGGCCCGCCCCTCTCCTCAGTCCTACCTAGTCAGCCTGAAGCACCTGCACTTGTCAGCTGGGACCGCTGTCCCCTCAATAGGAAACAGGGCTTATTTACTATAGCTCCAATGCGGTGTTTTTGCAAACCTCAGGGCCCCTTTGGTGGGTTGGGAAATAAAGTTAGGATTTTAAGGAAAAAGAAAAATTAGACTCCATCACAATAATGGTAGGAATTATTTCGTGAAAACTTTTTTCAAGTTTTATATATGCAACGTGTACGAGCCCTATTCCAAAACCTTGAAAGTCAAGGCTGTACAGTTATTTAGGATTCCCATGAGGACATGAGGTATGCTTAGGTGGGAAAATGTGATCAGTTTTTATTTTATCACCAAGGCTAACTGGAAGGTCATGTGGCGTAGCGGAGAAAACTTTAGCTTCGGAGGCAGAACTGGGTCCGCATTGCTGCTGTCCGCCTGGCTGGGTAAACTTGGACAACCTAAGGGATGTCTCTGAACCTCCTCGGTATTATTTGTGAAAGAGAGAAAGCATCCTGGCCCGCAGATCACCGTGAACGAAACGGAAGGATCTACGTACGCATCGTGCCTGGCACGTCACAGACGCGTGAGAGAGCGCTCACTGTCTGGTCGTCGGCCTGGGCCATCGGACGCCCTCTGCAGCGCAGCGGGGCTCTCTCGTCCTCTCCAAGAGTCTGGGCTGCCTGGGATAGCACCAGACGCGGTTCTGTCGCCCACCCGAGGGACCCCTCTACCTCGGTTTCCCACTCTGTGTCCTGTGTGATGATGATTCCTTTCCCATGAAAGGAATCGCTGATCGAATGGGTGAGAACGTTTAGGGAGTGGCGGGGACGGTGGCGAGGCACAGAACACGCACCCAGCTTTTGGGAGGCAGCCCCTCTCCGCTCTGCGAGATCGTCACCCTGTCGAACGCTGAGCCAAGTTTACCAGATCTCTCTGAGTCTTCCCCCCCAAAAAGCCAAATATCTGGATTTTTTTTAATGTGGAAAAAAAAAAAATCCAACTTTTAAAAACATGGTGTTGGCCACATGAAACCGCTGAGCGTCAGATAAGGCCAGAGGCCCGCCGGTCAGCACTGCCGGACCTAACCCTCTGTGGCTCAGCTGGCTTCTTGCACGCACTCCAGGCTCCCAGGAAAAACCTCCCAAGGGCCCCCGAAAAGCGCTCTTCTAATATTATTCTGTAGCAAAAGAACGTTTTAGGCACCGCGCGTTTAACGCCAATAACAGACGAACTCACCCCACCTGCCATGAAGTCGGGGGCCGCGGTTTTCACCAGGTTACCGGTAAACGCCATGGACGTCGTTGGCGAGGAGGTGGCGTCCTGTCGTCCCTTTCTGTGTGTGTGTGTGTTTAACCGAAACCACTCGTGAAACATTGATTTCTTTCTTGAAAAACAGCTGTACTGAGATATAATCCACATACCTACTACAATTCAGTGACTTTTGGTGTATTCGCAGGGCGCGGTAAGTCTTGGGCTGAAGGATATTATTTACATAATCTTAGAACATTCTCATCCCCCTAAAAGAAGCCCCGTCCCCATCCCCATCAGCAGTCACTCCCCTGCCCCTCACCCACCAACCCCTGACTACCACTAATCTACCTCCTGCCTTATGAACTGGTCTCTTGATGTAGGTCTTGAGATCGAGACCTAAAAGAGTGATCTTTTCTGAATCGAGATTATCGTTTCATTAAAAAATGTTTACTGACGAGTATTCCCTTCTCTGTGTATATCATTCTTTCACTAACCAGAGAACAGCCATCTTATTGAGAAAAGGTATGGTATTTCTTCCTTATTCACCAGTGAAATATTCCAATTCTAGAGATATTACGGGTATAAAGTCTCTTCGGTACCATTTTCTCTGCCTCAGCCGTCCACCCCCGCGGCCCACAGCCAAGGCCCTGCTGTCCCCACCTGCAGGCCATACTTGGATGGGAAAACTCGGGCTCAGGCAGAAGGACTTAAGTAGCTCTGGACGAGGCTCCGGTTCTCCACACACCACCGCTCTGCCCTCCGCCTCTGGTGCCTGCCCAGTTGGTCCTGCTACGTCCTTGCAGGTTAGATGAGGCACCACAGCCCTGAGAGCTGG
This sequence comes from Pteropus medius, assembly GCF_902729225.1. Taxonomy (NCBI): domain Eukaryota; kingdom Metazoa; phylum Chordata; class Mammalia; order Chiroptera; family Pteropodidae; genus Pteropus; species Pteropus medius. The sequence goes on from NW_024340693.1 coordinate 1,108,606, forward strand.
GAAACCACACGGACCTCAGAGGCTAGCAGAAGCCCACGTGTGGTGGATCGGGGTGGTGGTGCGTGTGTGTGTGTGTGGGACACAGTCCTACCTTATAGCCCTGAGTTCACAGCCCTTTGCTCCTTCCTTATCCCGAGTTCCTCCGTCCTTTATTTATGGCACCCTAAAAAATAATAATAATAAGGTTTTTTGAGTATGGCTGACCTCTTCAGACAGTTTGGTTTACTGTTTCTACTCCGTTTTAGAAGCTGGCCCTTTTCGATGAAGAGAGACGAGAGAATTCACATAGCTCGGCTTTAGGACTCGTTGCACGGGAGAAAACAGCATCCTCCAACTCAAGACTCACAGCCCCCCTGCCTGCGTCTTGTATTTTTTTACATCAGAGTTAAGTTTCAACGGCCTGTTGGAAGCAACATTTGGGCAGACGTTTTTGTAGTTTTTGTGATAAATTCTTATTTGGCTTGCTATAGTTCACTGTATCCAAACAGGTATAACTTTAGTCTAGTTGGGAATTGGTAAATACTCAAAACGTTCATGTTTGTCTATATTTGAGATCCCCCACAGCACCCCAACTCCATCTTCTTCTTTTTAATTTATAAGAACGAGGTGCATTAGCTATCCTCGATTTTAGTATCCTAACATTTACTGATCACTTATTATTCTATTTTTCTTGCCTTCTGATTTAGAGAGACCCAAATGCTTCTCTCCAAAGATGGAAGAGGAAGATTAAAACAATAATTTGCAGTAAGTACTCTCTCAGCTATTAACTGATTTATTCAACAGACTTTGCTTAGTGCCTGTTGTATGCCAGGCACCCGCTAGGCGCCTGGGATACAAAGATAAGATGGGGCCCCTGCCTTTCAGGGGTACAGTGCAGTGGGACAAGCAGACACATAGCTGGGTAATTATACTTGTGAGCACGGTAATTAACATACAGAATATCGTGGGATCACAGAAGAGAGGTACTTTACCCCAGAGGGTGTCAAGGCAGGTGTCGGGAAAAACAAAAATGAAGTTGATGAAGCTCTGTAAATCACTTGGCTGCAGTGGGCAAGGGAGAGGATGGTCAGGTTTTTTGAATTAGATGACTTTGTCATTTGGGATAAAACACCCAATAACACTAAAGTAAATATATATGCCAAATGTGTGGCTAATGATTCATGCTGAAAAAGGTAAGGGTCTAATATTATAAATAAGTGAACATCAACTTTGCAGGATTAGAGCTAGAAGTTGTAGGGTTTATTTGAAAGTTTCTTCCTTTTTATATCTCTCCCTCTCTATATCACGGAAAAACAAACGTGAGAAATGTGGTACCTGTAAGTGGAAGTTTTTATATTCTTCTCTCTAGCAGACATGGCCTCTGTTACACTTGGGAATAAATAAAGTCACCATCACTAGACTGGATGGAAGATTAATGCTGTTTGAGGCAAGGATTTTTTTTTTAAGCTTAGCTTTACCATCAGTGCCCTCATAGAAAATAAAAATACGAAGAAAAACTCAAGGTTAACTTCATTTAAGGTTCCCTAGGCCATAGGTTTGAAGGGATCTGCATAACAATTTTAAACCTTTAAAAAAAAAAAGTTTAATCTTTACAACAATCCTGTGATCACCTCCATTTTATAACTGGGAGAACTGAAGCACATAGAAGTTTTAAAAAACCATGCCTCAGATCAGCTAGTAAGTGGCTGAGTGAGGATTTGAACCCAGGTCTAGTAAATCCAGTGCCTCTTATTACTCACTGTACCGTCCTGTTGAAATAGAAACCTGGGTGGGTCCATCACTCTCCTGTTGTTCTGTAACCATGAACTTACCCTGGGCAGGGGTGAGGTCTTCCAGAGTATTGGGAAAGGTGTATGCTTGGGACAGCACAAATCCAAAACTGCTTCTGGAAAATATCGGTAGTGCTATCTTCAAATAACCATCATCAAATTTTGATGCCATGGATGCCATCTAAAGTGTCAGTTGTTCTCACTAACAGTTTGTAACACGGGCATCGAGATGGTAAAACGGGACTGGACTAAATGTCTAGATTTAAATAAAGCGTACAGTTTGACAAGTAGAGGAGAGTAGAGTAAGTAAAATGACAATTGAAAATGACAATTTAAAAGTTAACTTTGATGTTTACTTTTTTAAACACCGAATGTGCATTATACTAGTTTATATGCTCTTTAATATTATACTATTTTTCTTGTGCATGTGTTGTGTGTTGTCCATTCACTAAGACTATAATCCCTGAGACCAATTGTGTATTTAAAAAAAAAAAGGAATAAAGATTAAATCATGGGTCAGGAAAGGTTTTCTAAGCCTATTCTCAAACAGTTTAATAAATTTGAGCAAACGCATTAGGTTATAGATGCTTAGAGCAGATATAAGAAATAAAAGTAGGATAATAAGGCGATTTATTTTAACTCCGATCTATTATATTTGGAGGAACTGGCTGGCGGGCTTAGAAGGGCTTAGAAGTGTGTATAACCATACCATTAGATGTGAAAAAGGGGAAGTCTGTTATAACTGAATAGGGGTGTGGTCTGCCCAGGTTCAGGAGGAATAGATAAGTTTCATAAAGGACCAATGTATGTGTATTGTCTTCAGAACAGGCGCATTTTCTTCACAGACGGAATGTATTTGCCTATTACCACCAGGCAGCTTGGTGAGTTAGAGAAAGGGCAGCCTGTGGATTTGGGCACACGGGCTCTGGGCCTCCACCTCGTCTTGCAGGTAACCATATTCCTGGAGCCCCTGTAATCCTAGCGCAGGTACATGGATGCACTAAGTGGTGTGATGGGAGGGGAAGATCGCATCACAAGGATTCGTTTGATTGTAACAGTAATCCACACCAAGTCAAATAAAACAGCCAAACAGTTAAAAATGTGGTCTCTAATGAATTTGCTAATTCTAGCAGGCCCTCGCAAACATTTCCTGCCGGAGTACCCCGTATCAAAACGAAATACCTGTGCTTTAAATTACGTGGAATAATTATTTGATTTCCAGGAAGTTAAGACAGCGCTTTGTATTTAAATAAAAAGTCCTAGACATGCTGTGAAACTCGATCAAACCCACAAAAAGGCTGAAACCGAATGCCTGTGCAGTGAGTCAAGATTTCGGCCGCTCGGCGAGCCTGACGTTCCGGCTTACGAGCCCAGAAAAAGGGGCATTTCAGAACGGGCCGCCTGGGCCGTGTCCCCTTCTCGTAGGGAAAGCCCTGCCTTTGCAGAGGCCTGGCGCATCTGCGGCGGAGGGGCCCGTCTCGGGGCTGCCGGCACCCCTGCACACCAGCAGGAGCCCCCAGTTTTCCGGGGGCGCGACCGCAGCCCGTCGCCCTCACTTTGGGAGGGTTGTTAAAATGCTGGGGCCCCTAATCTTAACGGCTTTGACGTGAGTTTGGGGCAGGAAGGGGGGGGGAGGCCTGCGGGTGTCCGTTTTGCCCGAGGAGTTGGAGACCCTCGTGCTGAAGTGCGGCCCGCGGCGCCCCGGCGGCCGCCCCGGCGTGGGGCCGGCTCGGGTTAGACACTCGCACACACACCATAGAGCTCGCTTTCCCGTAGCAGCTGCTGCCTCTGCCTCTGCCTCTCCCGCCTCAGCCTCTCTGCCCGGCATCCACACACATTCAGATTTGCGCGCTGTTTCAATCCTCGATGACGTGTCCCCGCAGACAGCCAATGGCCGCCGGGCTCTGGTCAGGACAATGGGAGGGAGCGGGCCAATGAGCGGGCCCCGTGAGTTGGCGGTAGCCAATAGGAGGCGCGCTGGCTGGAGAGTAATGTTACAGAGCGGAGAGAGTGAGGAGGCTGCGTCTGGCTCCCGCTCTCACAGCCATTGCAGTACATTGAGCTCCATAGAGACAGCGCCGGGGCAAGTGCGAGCCGGACGGGCACTGGGCGACTCTGTGCTCGCGGAGGGTGAGTCCGGCGCGGCGCGGCGGCGGCGACGGCGCCTCCGGCAGCGCCCGGGCCGCGCGGCGGCCGGGTCCCGCGGCCGGGAGCGGCGGGTCGGGATCCACACAAAGGCGGATGAGGGGGGACGGGGGGGAACCGCGCACGGAGCGAGCCCCCGGGGCGCCGCGCCTGCCCCGCGCCGGCCTCCGGCCCCAGCCCCGCCGCCGCCGCCGCCTGCCCTGCCCGGGCCGCGCCGCGCCGAGGGCGCAGCACACAGCGGCGGCCGGGAGAGCTGGTCGGCGTGTTCTCGGCCCCGGGCCGGGCGTGCGGCGCGCGGGGGGCGGCGGGGGGCGGCGGCGGCGCCCCGGGGCTGCACGGCCGCCGGCGGGAGCGGGGCGCGGGGCGCGGGCGGGCGGCGGGGCCGGCGCGGTGGGCCCGGCGGCCTGCGCCCGGGCGGCGGCGGCGCGGCGGCGGGGGGAGCGGCGCCCTGCGCCCGCGGAACATGGCTGACTCTCCCGGCGCCGCCGGCTGGAGCGAAAACAAGGCGGCGGGCGCGCGGGCGGGGGAGCGGGCGCGCAGTTCCGAGGCAACTTTTTCCCCGGCGCCGCGCGCGGCCCGGCCCCGCGGGCCCCGGCGGGGGCGGCGGGCGCGGCGGGCGGGAGGGTCCGGCGCGCGCCCCCCGCCCCTCCGCGCCCCTCCCCCCGGCCGGGTGGCCGAGCGCGCGCCCCGCCCGCGCGCCCCGCCCGCCGCACACTCACTCACACTCACACACACACACACACACACACAAAGGGAAGGAGCCATGTTCGCGCTCGCCCTCGCGGCGGCGCAGGCGGGGAAGACGCGCAGCGGCCATTCCGTGCGCGCCCGGCCGGCGGCCGCGGGCGGAGCCAGCCCCCATTTCGAGCGGGGCTTCTCCCTCCGCGAGCCCGACAAAATGGGGGCGGCGGGCCGGCCGGGCGCACGTGGCCGCCCCGGCGCCCCGAACTCCTGGGGGCGGGGGGCGCCGTGGCGGGAAGGCGCGCCGAGCCCGGACGCCCGGAGCCCGCCCCGCGCGGCGCCCCAACTTTCACGGGTTGGGAAAAACACCCCTCCGGTGGTGGTGGTGGAGGTGGTGGTGTGAGGGGAGCGGCCCGGGCCCCGAGCAGGAGTGGCTTTTGTCCCTCGTCCTTGTTTACGCCGAGAAACTTCAGACCGGACGTGTCTAGTCGAGAGCCGAGATCCGTCTCGGGGCCAAGGCGATAGGAAGCGCGGGGTTCGCCCCGGCCGGGGTCCGAGCGCGGCCGCCTTCCGGTCCCCTGCTCCCCGCGGAGTTTGCAAGTGACCGCGAAAACTTCCCATCATCTGGAAGGGTCTGCGGCGCGCTCGGGCCCCGCTCCGCGCTCCCTGCGCGGTGCAGACCCACAAGTCGGCAGCGCTAGTTGTCTGACCCTCGGTGTTGTCGATTAAAAATGGTTTTACGTGTTTAAAGACTCGTTTAAATGACCGCTTAGGTATTCACTCCAAACAGACAGGCAGAAATAAATACTGTGAGCGCACCATTGTGGCTGCGCTTTACTGAGATCACACACCGAGAGGCCGGTTTTTTGTTTGTTTGTTTGTTTCTTTTTTTTCTTTTTTTTTCCCGGGGCGGGGTTGGGGACTTGGCATAGCCTCTGATAGAAATTGGCCATTGCTATCATTTTTTGGTTTGGTCTTATGGGAGGTTGATGTCACTCGTGTTAAATAACGGGTTCCTTAGTTTTTCATACACTAAGAAATATAAGTTTCTTAAATGTCAGTTTCAGTGCTGATGTCAAACGTTTTATTTATTTTTTTAGAAAAATAATTAATCATGGGCAAAGGAGATCCTAAGAAGCCCAGAGGCAAAATGTCATCATATGCATTCTTTGTGCAAACTTGCCGGGAGGAGCACAAGAAGAAGCACCCAGATGCTTCAGTCAACTTCTCAGAGTTTTCTAAGAAGTGCTCAGAGAGGTGGAAGGTAAGAGGGCTTAAAACGGACTGAGGAGGTAATGACGGACAAGTCTACGTCAGGATTTTTAAAAGCCTAGTTGCCATTTGCATAATGTGAGGGGTGGTGTTAGAACAGGTTACTGAATAGCTTAACGACACTGGTTTTAATACCTCCGAGAACAATTTATTAGAACTTTATTACCAATCTAAGTTTACAAATAATTCTTTCATAGACCATGTCTGCTAAAGAGAAAGGAAAATTTGAAGACATGGCAAAAGCGGACAAGGCCCGCTACGAAAGAGAAATGAAAACTTATATCCCCCCCAAAGGGGAAACAAAAAAGAAGTTCAAGGATCCCAATGCACCCAAGAGGCCTCCGTAAGTGTCTTGCCATTTTTCTTTTCAAGAAATGTTTTGCAGTAAAATTAGAAATTCAGCAAGCCACCTTGTGGGTTTGGAGTGTATAATCAAAGTTTCTTAGCTAGTAGGAGCTCACGTCGGTACGTTTAAGTATCATAAGTAACCTTCGCTTCGAGTGGGAGTTGTAGCCAGAGCATTCGAATCCGACACTTGCCTCCTTCACCCATTATTTCTCCTGAATGCAGTCTCGATTATTTCTCGAGAATTACTTAGAGTAAAATGCACAATGTCTTTTTGGAATCAGTGTATGTAAATGAATTGTCGGAAGTGAATTGTAAATTAAGCTTTGGTTATGAAAGAGTTAGCACGGTATATCTGCGCCCTGTCCAATGCCTGGTAGAAATTAGAAACAGCTTTTACGTAGCAATACAATATATATTTGATAGTAAACTTAAAATTTCTAAATGCAATTTCTCCTTTTAGTTCGGCCTTTTTCTTGTTTTGTTCTGAGTATCGCCCCAAAATCAAAGGAGAGCACCCCGGCCTGTCCATTGGTGACGTCGCGAAGAAGCTGGGAGAGATGTGGAATAACACGGCTGCAGACGACAAGCAGCCTTACGAAAAGAAGGCTGCCAAGCTGAAGGAGAAATACGAAAAGGTGAGGAGCGCGCGTTCGCTGGGCGTGATGGGCGAGAGAGTGTGCCAGGTGTTAGGCCATCGTCCTTGGTCCCTCATCTTCGTTTTCTATTTTGCGGTTTTGTAAAGAGTTCGAGATGTGATGCAATTTTTAGCGTAACAGCTACATTCATTTATGCCATTGGCTATAGCCTTAAGTCCTTTTGTTTCTTAAGTAATATAGAACATGCAAATACGTCGGTAACTTTTTTGTATATGTATATATCATTTGCATTGGGCAAAGGCCGTATATCTAAGCTGGGTTTGTTATTCCCTAGTATTTTCGAGTCTGAAAATTGTGGTAGTTACCTTGAGTCAGAAAATTAGTTATTTTAGTTGGTCAGGCTCATAGTATAAAAACAGGCCGGACAAGGTAATAGACTCTGTTCTTCATATACATACCCCGAAACATCTATTTTTCTCCCTTAGATAACCCAAAAACTCAATTTTGAGTTAAAAAGTTCACGTCTGTATAATAAATTGATATTAAGGTAAAGCTATAAACCCTATACTTTGAGTGGAAATATTGAAGTTATATTTAGGTGTATTTAATCACTCTGGGGAAACGTATTCAAGTTCTAGATGTTTCTTAACCTGATGGCACGCTTGCAGGCGAGTTATTTTTTTAAAGACAAGATTTCCCATTACGGGTCAGGGTCTGACGATGTAAACCTGTAGAATGCTTTTTTGCATTCAGAAGGTGGCAGTGTCTACCCTTTAATCAGAGTCTCTACATTGTAGTGCCAAGACACCAGAGTTAGGATGGGGAACGTGATTTCCCTTCGGCGAGGCATAGCCTCGCGAACGTGAGCCCACGCGGGTCCGTGGGCTGCAGGTGACCGACGACAGTCATCTTGCGGCGTTCCATACGCATCTCTTCAAGTCCTGGTTACTGTGGGTCTCAGGCCGTGCTGGTTGGGGGGCCTGGGGTCTCGGTTCTTCCTCCCGCTCCGCCGTGTCGCTTTTCGTGTCTCCCCTTACTCATGGTTTGTCTTCCCCACCAACTCCTCCCGCCTTCATTTTGGAAGGATATCGCCGCATACCGAGCTAAAGGAAAGCCTGACGCTGCGAAAAAGGGCGTCGTCAAGGCCGAGAAGAGCAAGAAGAAGAAGGAGGAGGAGGAGGACGAGGAGGACGAAGAGGAGGAGGAGGAGGACGAGGACGAGGAGGATGAGGACGAGGATGAGGAGGAGGACGACGAATGAGTCGCTGGCGCAGTTTTCTTGTCTATAAAGCATTTAACCCCCCTGTACACAACTCACTCCTTTTAAAGAAAAAAAATTGAAATGTAAGGCTGTGTAAGATTTGTTTTTAAACTGTACAGTGTCTTTTTTTGTATAGTTAACACACTACCGAATGTGTCTTTAGGTAGCCCTGTCCTGGTGGTATTTCAGTAGCCACTGACCTTGCCTGGTACAGTATGGGGGTTGTAAATTGGCATGGAAACTTAAAGCAGGTTCTTGTTGGTGCACAGCACAAATTAGTTATATATGGGGATGGTAGTTTTTCATCTTCAGTTGTCTCTGATGCAGCTTATACGAAATAATTGTCGTTCTGTTAACTGAATACCACTCTGTAATTGCAAAAAAAAAAAATTGCAGCTGTTTTGTTGACATTCTGAATGCTTCTAAGTAAATACAATTTTTTTTATTAGTATTGTTGTCCTTTTCATAGGTCTGGAATTTTTCTTCTTGAGGGGAAGCTAGTCTTTTGCTTTTTCCCATTTTGGATCACATGATTTATTACAGTGTTCATCATTTCATGTAGTTAGTTGACTGATAAAAAGCTTTTTGTCTACACACCCTGCATACTCATGATGAGGGTAATCAGAGTTCAATTGGGACAGTTTTCATCCATAGCCGAAACTCGAAAATCTCGATCAGTTGCTATCAAATTTCACACAGCCCAGTTACATTTACGAAGTGAAGAGTAACCAGTCTGCTCACAGCATGGGATTATTAGAATCAAACGTTTTGAAAGTCTGTCCTTGAAGGACTAAATAGAAAAATACGTTCTAGTCTTTGCAATGAGGACTCCACGTTCTTTAACTCCCATTACCATGTAATGGCAGTTATATTTGCAGTTCCCACGTGAAAGACCTGAGGATGTAGCCCCAAAAGCGTGACCTTAAAATACAAGACTGCCACGTTACGTTTTTTGTTGACGTTAGTCTAGGCAAAGGCTCTTTAAAAAAGTGCTGGCTGTAAATGTCTTCTATTTACCTGAATTTGGGTTGCTTAGGAAACGAGACTCCATTAAAGGTGTTTCTAATTAATTAGGCCAACTTTGAAGATCGTGTGCAACATTTAAAATCAAGTCTATTTTCCTATTTTATGGTTTGTTCCTTTATGAATCCAACACGCGAGAGAAGAAGACAATTTAAACTTTTGTGTCTCAGTATGAATTGTCCAATTTATTTGAACTTGATTTTACTTTACAAAACTCAAACTCATTCATTAGGATCATATGTTTATCTGCTTAGCTGTTTAGGGAACAATTTGGCAATTTTGTGGTTTTTGAGATGATCGTTCTCTTAAAGTGCCAGTGTTTTAAAATAGCGTTCTTGTAATTTTACACGCTTTTGTGATGGAGTGCTGTTTTGTTATATAATTTTGACTTGGATTCTTTCCATTGCATTTGTTTATGTAATTTCAGGAGGAATAACTGAACATCTGAGTCCTGGATGATACTAATAAACTAATAATTGCAGAGGTTTTAAATATTAGTTAAATGGCTTTCACTTAAGATTTTAAGATTTCGTTATATACGTATTTTAATCTTGTTTCTGATGATAATTTAGCAACACCTTTTAAGTAAGTGTAAGGGCTGACAAAGTTTTTTCCCTTTAAAAATATTCGCTTTATGCTTATAAATAGGTTAATGGGCCGATAAAAACAGATTTTTGCCAAACATTCCAAGTGTTCTCAGAGGATGCTATATATATAAATGAGGAAAAAACTAATTTTACTTTCAGAATGTTGGGTTAAACAAGATAGTGGTTTTTTAAAGCAAGGCACATGTTAAGTAAAAAAGCAGGGACAGCGATTATAAATGTAAAAAACCGGTTTTCAAAGCCGAGTGAGAACCACAGTAGGAAGGCCGAAATCGTGTCCAAATTTATCAGATTTTTAGTCGAGAGGAACAAGTCGGTATCATCTGATTCATGCAGAAGTTTTCTGCCATAGCCGTGGAACCACCATTGTCAGTTAGCAAGTCTGATCCATTCAAAAGTGAATTCTGTCTCAGATTTCTTTGTGACTAGTGGGTGTGTCAGAACAACCGTGTTTTAAGACGTTGAGGATGGCAACAAGGTTTCGGGGGGCTAACTGGCTTCAGATCTTGGCAGGAAAAATGGACCAAAAAAGTTTGGTTTAGTGTTTCACCATAACACCCCTGGAACTTGGCTTTCTGAAACTCAAGTAAATGAAGGTGGGAGGCAATTTGGAGAATTTAGTGTAAAACAGTAACTGGTCTTTTTAAAGTTGATGTTTACAAATACAGCATTGTGGGCCAGAAAGCTGTTCTTAACATCGAGGAAAGATTAAACAATCGGTACATATTTCTGCAATTTTAAAATCGGTGTACCGATTAAAATTTAATCCAATTTGCTAACTTTCCTGTAGGAAAGTGGGGATCTCTTGCTGGTAGTAATTGTTCTAATGATTTTCCATCAAGGTGTTTGACGTTTACCATATTTCTGAATATTTTTAGAGTGAAATCAGAAAAGGGAAATCTTGTGTGTCGTAGGCATCGCAAGGGTAAGAAATTATAAGCATGTGACAGTATTCAACAAATACTTCCCTCACTGCATGGGGAATTGTAAATAATAGCTCAGACGTTAGTGTCTGGCTATATTGAAAACTACACTGGAGAGACAAAATAGTGATTTTTGAATGAAAATCATGGCCAGCTCCTTTGACATCACAATCTATGAGGAAAGTTCAAATCTAGGTCGGCTTGAGACATCACGCTTTCTGAAAGATCCTGAAATAGCTCTTTTTCAGTATCAGCCGGGCACCGTTTGCATATGATCGTGTCACTGCAGATTTGCACAAATCCGATACAGCTTAAATCTTGGAATTAACTTGCTTGAGTGTGAACCACTGGCTAGTCATTAGGCTGTTTATTAAGGGATTGCAGTAAGTGATTTTAAATGTTTTTCATACCTGTGCTTCATCATTTTCCAATGACTCTTGACGTCCTATAGAAAAGCCAGAAAACAATTTGGATACCTGTACAACAAAGGGTGCAAGCTGGTTGGTTTTCTTGACCCTTCTAAGCAGAGATGTGAGCGGCAGCGTTAAATCACAGGCCATAACGTGGGAAACTCCCTGGGTCTGAGCCAAGTTGCTCCCTGGAGTAACAAGGCAGAGTCTTGCTCTGTTCTGGGACTGCTACAATTCAGCGCTACGCCATGGCGCAGAGGTAAATGCCACCCCCTATGGATGACACCAGCGTCATTTAATATGCCGCACTCCGGAATATATAACACCCCTTTTCCCGAGGGGTTTGCTCTGAAGTATATCTACCGGAAGGAAGTGTGATCAGTTAGGCCTTTTAGGCATGTCCGTTGGTTGGGACCTACAGAGTTGAATTTTTTGGTCGCCCACTGAAAAAGGAAGTCGTAATATAGATGTGGAATAATGCGAGGAATTGAGAGACTGTGAGTGACGGCAGGAACTTGGAGTGGTAGGTCAAGGTCGGGTACGTGGAGACAAAGCCAGTGAGGGTCAGAAAATTAGTGAAAGGGGTGTACAGAGACTCTGTAAGTCTTTATCACGTAATTTGTATTTTTCTCTTTAGTCACAATTCAGGCATATGAGTGATGTTTCGTGATCTGATGTCTCAATCCATTTGATCATTGCTGATGGTCGTTCATGACAGTTCCTGGCTTTTGTTCTTTCTAACAGTTCCGTAGCGAAGTCTCCGTTTCTCTTAGCCACGGGTAGGTCTGTGGGTTCCTCCAAGTGTAGTTGCTGGATTAAAAGCTCTGCCTTCACAACTTTGGCAGATACTGACAGATTGCCCCCCAAAAGGCTATACTTAACCGTGAGACATTTTAACAACGATTTTTATGATAAATCAAGATTTTTACAGATTATTCTTTGGCTCTATGTAATAGCTATTCATTCTTTAAAGACGAGAAATTAAAATACTGAAATACTGTCATTTATTCAGAGCCACCCAAGCACAAGAAGGTAGAATCAACTGAAAAGACCCTCGGGTTGCCTATTGATTAGTTAAACTACTGAATACATTGCTTCTCTGAAAAGTTACCGCAATAACTGAATATTTAAGTAACCCGTTGTGTAAAAAATGAGAAACTCCTTCCCATCTTGGCATCCTGCATCCCAAATGGAGCATCTGGTAGTTTTATCTGCTTTTTCCAGCAGAGATTGTGTCAATCTTTACAGAATAGGTTTGCAAAAGTGAGGCTGCAAATTGTAGTCGAGGACTGTGAGCTTGATTCTGGGCACCAGGAGGTGGCAGGTCACTTGGGAGAGTGGAGTGGACACTGAGGACTTGCTCCACATGGGGTGACATGGAGCACTGCTGTACTCCTTGCTGGAGATGGCACTTGAGGGTACAAGACTCGCCCCAATGCATATATAAACAATCGTAGTCACAGCCTTTAAAGTGGAATTAAACTTCGTTCCTTAGAGTTACATAGAACCTCTAATTACATGCTCCACCATATTTTCATTCATTGCGTTTTAATTAGAGATCATCTCCTAAAGTGTTCTGAACATGAGTAAGAGAATACAAAGTCCCAAAACATAGGAAGTACCCGTTGGGTGTGAGAGTACTCCTAAAGAAAAACAGGAAGCCCAGTCACCACATCCTCAGGTGCTGGTGTGGTGCCCAGGACGGCGTGAGGAGCGAGCTGGGGGCACCTTTGGGCGCAGAGAAACGTGAGCGGGCAGCACGCCTTGCCACGCTTGTGACGCCTCCCGATCGTCCTCCTCCTGTTTACCTCGACTGGGAGCACTTCCGGACAAAACAAAACAAAAACACTGCCAATCGGGTAGCAAGTTGCAAGCCACCTGATTCTACAGAAACGGCCGGGGGAATGTGTGCCGCTCCCGAGGTCTCAGAGCTGCCGTGACCCACCGCTCACTGCAATGCATTTGGAAAAACCGTCTACGCTGCCTGGGAACGCCATGCGTGTTTATTGAAAGAAAACAGCAAGGAACAAAAATCTACAATCCTACTAGTCAGAAAAACTCTTAAAAACATTGAGTGCCCTTCTAGTTCAAATTTTTAAAACAAGTGAGATTCACGTAACAAAATTAACCATCGTAAAGTGTACAGCTCAGTGGCATTTGGTACATTCACGGTGTTTTTAACCACGGCCCCTGACTGGTTTCGAACAGTTTCATCAGCCTCGAAGGCAATCCTAAACCCATCAAGTCCCCACCCCCTTAGCACTTGACAACTACCAATCTTCATCATCTCCATGCATTTACCTATTCTGGATATTTCATAAATGAAATTTATGCATTTACCATCTCCATGCATTTACCTATTCTGGATATTTCATAAATGAAATATCCAGAATAGGTAAAAGTTTTCAAGGTTCCTCCACATATCAGTACGTGTCAGTACTTATCCGTCTTATGGCTGACTAGTATTCCATCGTGTATTCCACATAAATTACAATCTATTTATCCGTTCGTCCATCCGTTCGTCCATGGAAGGACACTTGACCCATTGTCTCCTTTTAGCCACTGTGGCAAGTGCTCTTATGAACATGAGTGCAGGCGTATTTGTTCGAATCTCCATTTTTAATCCTTTGGGGCATATACCTAGGAGCGAGATTGCCAGATCCCGTGGTAATTCTGTGTTTAACTTTTCGAGAGACCGACAGAGTCACAGCAGCTACACCGTTGTACATGCCCACACCAGTGTGTAAGGGTTCCAGTTTCTCCACAACCTTGCCAACGCTTCCTGTTTTCCTTTTTTTTTTAAACAATAAATAATAGCCAACCGAGTAGGTATAGAGCAATGTCTCCTGGTGGTTTGATTCACATCTCCCTAATGATTAGTTATGTTGATCTTTGCATGTGCTCATTGGCCATCTGTATGGTTTCCTTTGAGAACTGTCTGTTCAAGTTCTTTGCCATTTTTAAATTGAGTTGCCTTTTGGTTGTTGGATATCTTTGTTTAACAGAGATGGCAATATATCTACATTCTATTTGTAAACTACTTTGTCGGTCACCATGTATTATTCCGCACTGCATCTTTTTAATTTCTCCGTGGTACTCCACCGAGTGTACAATACCGTCCCACGTTGCCAGACATTTGCGTAGGTTCTGATTTTTTTACTATTATCGATAAGGTTAAAATGACTATCCCTTCCCTCTTCCACCCATAGTCTTGTGCCCATGATTATTTTGTTGGATTTTTTAATATATTCCTCAAAGTGAAATTGCTGAATCAAAGGATGAGCCCAATTTGGTGAGTTTTGCCATGCCGCCTTCAGAAAAGTCTTCACCCAAATGTCATAATTTTTTAGAAGGCTGTCCAGACGATCTTACATATAAGGGATACAGAGTAGGGGCACCGTTTCTAAGGTCGAATAAAGATTCGAACCTACAGCAGTGGGAGAAATCACGAAAATTTCCAAAGAGAGCAGATAAAAAGACTGCAGCCTGGGAGAGACGTTGGGATGAAACGTCCAGTCCCCATTATACTTCTGTTATTTTACTACTTTTCGGGTTGAAGATGAACAGAAAGAGCTTTGATAGTCAAGTAACCACAAGACTGCGAGAGATGTGTCAATCAAATAGAATGGGCGGAAACTTTGAAAAATTTGGAAAAGCACGACAGCGTTCATTTCATTGTATCTTGTTCTTAATAATAACCTACATCATTTCCCAAACGCATTAATTAGTCGTCTGTATCAGAATTTTTTTTCTTAAAATAAGGATCGCTGTGTTTTTACGTATGATTTAAGACCAAGACAGAGCAACAGTTCTTCTGGGGAGGACTGATGTGTCTTAGTCGACGGTGGCCACAGGTCAACATGAAATCGGATTAATTGTAAAAACTTATCTTCTAGTCAATCCCATAGGTGGGCTGTGTCGCGATGTCACTGTAGCAGACATCCAAGGAATAGTAGCTTCTGCTAATTTTCAGAAATACGAAGGAATTCCTCAAACTTATTCTTCCTCCCAAGAGCCCGGGGTCTTCATAAAGTTTCTGGTCTTTTTGATTCCAGGGAGGAAAGCAGTTAGGCAAGTAATGGAAATTGTCAGGTGACAGTCATCTTCTGATCATCTGCTCTAGATTTTTTCCAGGACACAATTTTAGCTGAAAGCAAAATAACGCTCACCTGACAGCACTGAGAGTGTTAGGAGGAGAAAGTCTGAGGAAGATCTTTAAGGAATAAACCGGCAAACTCTATTCAGAACAAGGCTGATCAGAAGGATGGTTGAAACTCAAGTTTATCCCAGATGGAAGTTTTCCGACTTTTTATAAAAGGATTTTTAAAGAAATTTTATTTATCGAAATGTGGTTGCTGCAGGTATATGATATCGTGCCATTCGATGTATGAATTTTCTGTGTGTATGTGTCCTCCTATTACCTTAAACTGGGTAGTCTGACTTCTAACGTGTAAAAATGATCAAAACAAGGCAAACGCTCAAATGTCTTTTCCTTGAGAGTCCGAGGTATGAAAAAACCCCTCGGAGAACAAGTATGTCCCCGATCTGTAAATTCTGTGACGAGGCCAACCTCGGCCTCTCCTGCCCTCCCGGGTAGGTTCTGCCGAGCATACCAGATCAATCCCCTCCTGGCCCAAACCTCCAGAGACGTGGGGTGCCCGTGGTGTTGAGGGGTCCGGTCAGCACCTCGGACACCTCTGGGGTCTCTGCACACCCCCAGAGCTCTCCAATGGGGCTGCAGCAGGCCCCACCCCCAAATTCTTTTCCAGTTCCCAAGAGCCTGTGGACTTGGAGTGCCAGCGCCCTATCTCCAGGCACGCGACTTTCAAGCCAAGTCCCTTGGCACAAGATGTCTATTTTCCATTTTCTATTAAGAAAGGAGAGAGTCAAAACACAATTCCAGTTACACGATTGTTTGCCCCTCCGTTCAAATGACACAGTGACATTTTTCTGGTAGGAGGGCTGGGCCCCCTCCGGTCATGACTGTGTGGTCACTTGTGTGGCTGCCCATAAAATCAGGGCTTCGGAAATGCAATCATTTTCTACCGTACGGCCAGCTACAAATGCCAGCGTGTTGGTTCCAATACTGAGTAGGATGCAAGTCATCTGCAGATGTTTAGGTTGGCATGCCCTACTGCCCAGGTGCTGGGAGGGATTTGGGATAATGCTAGCAAAAACAAAAGGGGCTTGGGAAGAAGGGACACTAAGCTATCCAGGCGACATCGCAGTCTTCACAGCGTCCCCAGATGTGGACATCACTCCCGGAAATAACTCACTTTCGACGAGCCTTTTCCTGATTTTCTTCTCAAAGAAACTTAACCTATAAAATGTTTAGGTTTAGAGAACATTTGTTTTTAGAATGCACTCCTTCGGTTCCATTAACACATAAAGGTAATTGCGTTAACGCCATCAAATCTTCCTTTACGAGCTGGATTCTTACTAAATACACAGACTATGCCAGGCCTGTCACTGAGTCAAACTTGTGTCAAACTTTCTCAAATTTATTTTAACCAAGTTTTCGGTGAAAAATCTTCCCGTGAGTGATTGGGCTTAAGATGATATGACTGCAACTTTCTATTTACCCTATAATTTAACCTCTTTTCAATGACATGAGGTTATTACATTAAACTGTGGTAAGTGACACACATCACACAGAGAAACTGAACACTGCTAACATCTTTTCGCCAGATCCTACACCAGGGATTGGAACGTTTATAAACCTGGGGAGAGTGGATTTCGAGGCCCCGAATCCATCCAGCTTCTCTCCATAGGTTGATGGTGACACGTCCTCCCAATGTAGAGTGGAGAAATCCGGCTCGTAGGCCAATGAGTAAGCGGCCCGTCTGTCTGGGATTCGCTCACTCACGAGTGAGCCAGGCACCGGGCTGAGCCCTGGAGGCTCTGAGACAAACAGCCCCCCTCCGATGTTGCCATGAGCTTATGATTTCAGGTAGAAGACAGACAGTGAAGAAGTAAACAAACACATAAGAAAGATAATTCCAGATGCTGCTAAGGGCCACGAGGAAATGAAACAGGCGGTGTGGCAGTGTGTGGATGGTGGAGGTGGCCTTCCGAGGCAGCCTGGGAAGGCCCGGTCCTTCAGCCCGCATACTCTACCTTGGCTGGCTGGGATGAGGAGGGGCCGGCCACTGTTGAGTGGCCCCAGCAGAGGTTCCTCGGGACCCCGCAGGTCACTATGTCCCAACTTCCCCAGGCCTTTCCCTGATCCAGGAAGGCCCAGAGCGTCCTCCCGGTGTCCCCTGCTGTCCCCCTGCTCGCTGCATGCCTGTGTGTCTCACACCCTCCAGGGAGAGGCCTCTGCATCCGGCTCTCAGGATGTGATGAGCTGCAAATAGCACCGACAGCTGCAGATGGAGGTGGCCTCCCGGGAAGCGTGCCACCTGCTGCCACCGCAGGAGCCAGGCCGCCATGGGCCTCCTCCCGCCCCTGTGAGCAGCTGAGCAGAAACCTCGGCCATTTAGGCCAACTCACCAGGGCAAATTACGCCTTGGGTTTTGTTATGTGCTCGCACGTGATGATGAGAGGCAGGCGAGGAGGGGAGGCCCGGGAGCCCTCAGCATTTTCTACTTGTCTGCCAGGCAGCCTCGGAGGTCACACGGCACCAATAATTACCTCCTCTGTGCCAGGTGAAGGGGGACGTGAGCGTCTGAGCCCAGAGGTGTAACAGGGGGCCCAGAATCAAATCCAGCCCTTTGTATCGCTGGCGCATGGCCTTCTCCTCAGGTTTGTTAAGTTCTTTCACCTCATCTCCTTGAAATACGTTCCCCCTGAGCTTTCTGCTGGTTCCCACACTCACATTCTCTTTGGCCGCATTCCTGAGCGCGAGCATATAAGTATTATTTATAAAGCTCCATGGGAGACTTGCCTTTAAAGAAGGAAGCCCGAGAGGAAATTAACACCCACCCCTTGGCCCCACCACACACACGGCCGGGACAGGTCGCTGTGCTCGGCCCGGCCAGTTTTCCCCAAAGGAGAGTGGGAGTGGTGACATTCGGCCTCCAGGGGCTTCACCCCCTCGAAGGCCGGAGTCCACGTGCAGGGGTGCGCAGCTCCGCCCGAAGACAAGAGGCCCCACCCCCCCGGCAGCACTGAGCTGGGGGCAGACGCTCAGCCCTTCCGGAGCTACCCTTCCAGGAAGCCATGGCTTTGCTTCCTCCAGGACTGGTCTGCTGCTGGGGACAGTTCTGGTCCGTTTCAAGGTCGACGTGGCCTGGAAGGGTGGCTACAGGTCCAGCCTCAAACGTGCAACGGCCGAGCAGGGTGCAGGTGAGCGTGAGGCGAGGAGCAGGTGAGAATGAGGTGGGGTGCAGGTGAGAGTGAGGTGGGGTGCTGGTAAGAGTGAGGTGGGGTGCAGGTGAAGTGATGGGGGGCTGGGCAGGTGGGAGTGTGTGGTGGGGTGCAGGTGAGCATGAGGCGGGGTGCAGGTGAGCGTGAGGCCCGTGACAAGAAAGACTGCTCTCCCTAGGTAGGTGGGCTGGACGGCTAGGAGGGCCAGGATGCTGCTCCCATAGCCGGCCGTGGTGGGCCTTGGTCCCGCGGGAGCGTTTGGGGATAGGTTCGCCTCCCTTCTCAGCTTTTGTGTGCGAAGCAGACAAGCGCAAACAGGACACCATGACTTTATATTTGTGATTTCATCTCTCTTTTCATTTTGTCTTTCGCTATGCAACCCAAAATGTTAGTGTTTATAATTTAAATGTTAAGAATTCAGCTGGGGCCTATCTAAACAAAAACAAAAACAAGAAACTGAAAAACCGAAAAAAAAACATAAAAGGCAATTTTTTCCAAACAGATCCATACAGGTTGACAGGTCAACAACACTGAGGAGTTTATAAAATAAGATTTGCGGCGAATGGGAAGCACCGTTATATTCTGACTCTTTTCAACAAAATTTTCAGCACGCTTTAGCAAATACATCTGTTTCCTCCAGCTGGGCGTTCGGTCTCAGTTTTCTTTTCTGCTGCCCAGGTGCCCTAAGCCGGCCACCGCCTCCCCTGAGAGAAGATCTGAATGTGGAGCGTTAACTCCTCTGCCTCCTACAGCCACAAAGCCAGGGCGACCGCTCTCCCTGGGGCTTCAGAAATGGCTCCCGTGTGCTGTTTGGAGAGGCCTTGGCACCCAGAAACAAAGAAAAGCATAATAAACCAGGGCCCCAAAGAGATGAGAGGGCGAAGCGCCAAGAATTAGAACGGTTCTGAGTCCCTGGGTTTCAGGACAACTCAAGCACAGGCTTTACGGGTTTGTGGCGGGCATTCGCTGGACCACTTGCTGGGCGGGTGTCCTTGGGCCACGGTAATCGTACCATCTCCATGAGGCGTGTGGGACAACTGAATAAAACAGTCCCCGTGAAATGCCAGCACAAATGCTCGTCACGTGCTTAGAACTCGGTAACTCGTCGGCCTTACTTTTTAAATAACAGGAACAAATTCTATAATAAATGACTAGCTTATAATAATTACTCTTCTATTATTACAGAGTCTCCTCTCCTCCTCCAGCCTGGCCTTCCGCCCAAGCCGTGGAGGTGAGTATAGTGGCTTCATTCCTATTTACCTGAATTCGGTGTTACCAGGTCCCAGGCCTGCCTGGCTCCAGCATCCCCCGGTCTCTCTCTGATTTAAATGGTCTGGGCTGGGGCCGGGGCCTTGGGAGGTTTGAAAGCTCCCCCAGGTGATTCTAATGAATAGCCAAGCTTTGGCAACCAGCGCTTTTTGGTGTTGTCCTAACCCAAAAGGCAAACAGATGTCTATAGCTTAAATCAAATTAAAGTAATATATATTCCAAGCTGATCATTTGACTCATTGTGCTACATTGCATTCAGATCAGCCAATCAATCGAACTCATTTGTTCACTGAATTTGTGTTTTGACTGATTCGACTAATTACTTCAGTAAAAAGTTTGATCCATGATAATCGCACGGCCTTAGCCTCAAGCAAATTGAATTTGCTGGCAATCAGCTATGACTCTGTGGGTATTTGGAGCCTTTTAAATGACACATTACCACAGAAGTTCACATTATTTAATTCCATTCTATACATCTGCTAACCTGGATATTAAATAAAAATGCTGATACAGTTTTGGATTGATCTGACCAATTCATTTAGTAAAAAAATTTGATTTCACAGGCTCCTAGAGCTACAGCCTAAAGGAAATTGAATTTGTAGGGGGACAACTAGGATTTTAAGTGTGATATAGAGATGCCCATAGGAGTATGCGTCAGTTAATTCTGTCTTCCGCACATGCTAGCCAACTGGACATTAAATCAAAATGCTGGTCGTTGGCACGAGGCTGATGTTGCCTTGTCCCGTTAATCTTGTCCTGGAGACTTTCGAAGGCGTGTTGCGATGTAGTTACTGGCTTTGTACACGGCCGTCTGTGTATTACTCACCTCTTTGAAAAATTGATGAGCGTGTTGGCCCACGTAGTGCTTCGATGGTACTGGTGCCCTGGGCGCACCACGCGTGAGGCAGCCCTCGCAGCCTCCATCAACATCCTGTCAAGATTTTCCATTAGAGGCACAAAATGCCAGATTAGAAAAAGTCCCTGAACCCCAGGAGTCTCCCTTCTGGCCGTGGACCTGGGACGTCACGAGCCCCTTTCGCTAGCTGGGCAGAGAGCAGTCTTTCTAGGACGCATGTGTCATGGGACAGCACAGAACATAACAGCCACTTGTCCTCAACGTTTAAAATGTAAAACAGTGATCAGGCTGAAAATCAGGGCATTTTATGTGTATGCGCTACGTCCTTCGCGCACTAGATCAAGTTATTTATTAGGATTCTTATTTGTAACAGGCAAAAATGGTGGGCATAGGAAAGGTATTTTCAGTTTTCCCCTTCTGATAGTTTTATTTAGAAGAGAAGTTAGCTAAAGATTGGGTAAAAAAAAAAAAATCAAGTCGTAACAGTCAAAACGATAGGACAGGAACCTGTATTTATTACGTGCCTATTGGGTGCTAGGCCTCTCCTGCGCATAACCTCCCTTCATCCCCACAAAGACCTCTCAAGAGAAAGTCAGTCAGTCTCCATTCATAGAAGTCCAGAGAGATCAAGCAACCCACTCAAGGATGCACAGCATGCCATCCGAAGAGTGGGGTTTGGACCCAAGCCACCTGCCCCAGACTTCGTGAGCTATTCACTGTGAGCTGGGATGACCAGCCATTCCATTTTGCCCAGGGTTGAGTCTCCTGGAACCCGAGACTCGGTTTTAAAACCACGACGGTCCCTGGAGAACCAGGATAATAAGTTGGCTCCTCGGTAACCAGAGGCTACTGCTCCCTTGGCCAGCCAACCAGATTCTGGGCCTGGGTCTCTCCTGGTGGGAAGGACAGGAGGCCTGGATCCCCCACTCATTTCAGAAAATAATATGTCCAACCACATCACGCTCCCACTGGAGAAAGGTTGACGGCACTCCCGGCCCAACTCCAGATCGTGTAGGGCAAGGTTCAGAACTCTTTCACTCCGACGGGCCACGTTTGATTTTGCGGGCCATCGGGTCTCTGTCACAATGACCTTGGGGTGGGAAGCAGCCGTGGACAACACAAAAGTGGACGGTGTGGCGGAGTTCCCAGAGAACTTTGGTTGCCAAAGCCGGAGGTGAGCTAGGCTTGGCCGACAGACACGTCGTCAAACCCCGAGGTAGATGAGTAAAGAATCTGCGTAGATAATGCGTTTTTGAAAAAGATTTATTTCTGGAAGTTACTTTAATCGGCGTGGGGCTAGCGGGCAGCGGGAGCTGGCTTCTCAACCAGCCTGTTCACCGATGAGCCCGTCTACTGTTGTCTAGTATTTGGGGCTACGGAGCTGAGTTTTTCTAATCTCCTCCAAATCACAGAGTCTGTGGGTGTGTGAAGGCATCTGTGCGACATCTCCCATCGCAAATTCGTGTTCCCTTTCTTGTCTGCGGGGAGACATTCGCCACATCCATTTCTCCGCTGTCTTTTCGACCACTTCTTTTCATTCCAAGCAGCATTTAGAAAGTGATTCCCATCGCACTCTACGTGGTCTGAGGAGTAATCACTGCCTCCGTGTTGCAGTGTCTTTATGTGTGCTGAAAACGCACGAGTCGATTTTTCTACACTGAAAAGCAAACACCCCTTAACCGCGGGAGCGGCCTCTGCCATGTCAGTATTCCTTCATGGGTGCCCTCGTCCTCTCCCTGGGTGCTCTCTGAGCACTCACTCCTCAAGGGGGAGCGGCGAGGGGCCCCTCGAGACCCTGCGCCTCATCACAGAGGTGCCCCAAAGCGGAGGGGCCTACACAGCTCAAAGCCTCAAATGCCCAAGGAACCGTGGGTGTGGCTTGAGGACTCTGGGGAGGAAATGTGAATCTGGGGTGGGGGCGGACAACAAAGGGCTCGGGAACAAGCCGGGCTCGGGAGGGGACGATAAATAGATTAGTTCAGGAACAGAAAAGGTGCTCAGCCTTGGGGGACAGCAGGCAATCACGGGAGGATGCGACTGGGAGAGCAGGCAGAAGCCACTCTTGCTTCTCGAGCGAGAGATGGACGGCGATAAAAATAGTGCTTTAGGCAGGTGTCCTACTGGTGTCCACGGCGGTGGGAGCTAGGAGGCTGGGTCACACTGTGGCAGTGAACATGGACAGGGAGGGACAGGGTTCCAAAGGATCCCAGCGGAATCGGGAGGAGGGCGGTGGCATCATTAACCCCAGAGAACTGGGACGAGGGCTTGCTCACTGAGGAAGACGGCTCTGGGTTCCCGCTTGAAAAACTCCAGGTGTGTTTGTGCTCTCTGGGCGAGCAGGTAAGAGCCGAGGGCTGCCTGTGTGCATTTTATCTGGACCTCTCTACACGGGTAGGAGGCGAGGAGCGTCCAGTGCTTTTGACTTTCATTTGCTTCATGATCTCTGCGGAAACTCTTTGACATTGGGCTGGAGAGAAACATCATAACTAGTGTCTCTTGTGACTTACTCTGGCTGCCCGACGCACAAGCTTTCAGGTGACTTCCGCGAGGGACATTTCTCTACTAATCCTGGGTTCCCCCAAGTTGTGGCTTTTGAGGTAACGTCTAAATGGCTCGAATCACCAGCCCTGGCCGGAGCGGGTTCCGACGGCTAGTTCTTCTCATTGCTCCATAGTGGCTGCCTTGCCCATGTCACACGAGTCACCGAACTGGTGGTTGGTAAGCCTGCAGCACCCGACTTGGGAGAACTGAATCGAACCGCGTATGACCCTAAAAGAGAATCATTTAAAGAAGGTCTTACGACATTTAGGAATACGTAAAAACATACTTAGGTAATTCTGTAGATAATGCATGCATTAAGCGAGAGGCGCTATTGGGGTTAGATGATAAAATTGGAATCAGCTATTCACCTGGAAACATGGCATGATTGTTTAATTTGTCGATTTAACCCGCCGACTTCAATTTTCCAAATTCGCCCCTGTAAGAAAGGCATTGATATCGAAAATTATAGCGATATCCTACAGAGGAGAATACAATAATAAATAATTTAGCTTCTTTATGCTTCAGTTGCTTTTCTAAATTACTTATGAAACAGCAATAAATATTACGGGTGCTATTGAGAAAGTTGACATTATCATCCATTTCTCATTTAACAATGGAGCCATTAAAAAAAAGAGAAGGGATCTTAGGAAGGAGAAACTCATTCTTGTATTAAATACAGATTCCGGTATCTTGAGAAGCTGAGTGTTTGGTTTGGCCGAAGGACATTCAGAAGCCACTGAGCAAGAGAATGACATTTGTCATAGCCAAAGTCAACACTTTTTATTTCTGTTTTCTATATGCAAGCGTGAGTCGAACTCAGCACAGTTTATATTTGTACGTTTGGGGAAACCATGTAGATCTAGAATCGTCATAATATGAAATACATCCCTGACACTGCTGTATGTGTCATCAGTGCTTTGGGAGTGCTGCCTGAGCAAAGAATGTAGAAATTAGCGACCACGTGACGTTCCAGCGCAGTGACAGTGTGGGCTTTGGTATGGCCCGGAAAGAAAGAGCCACACCTGGATTGTCTTACGCAGGCGAACATTTATAACCTGTTTCCAGAATGTGTGATCCAAATATCATTGAACCCTCGCTGCCAGGAAAATTTTCCTGGGGCCTTACTGAGATTATTTTTCTCATCTCATGATGAGATGTAGACGTCTCTAATTCTCTATAAACGCCAAGATTTTCCCTCTTTGCAAAAGAGGAGTGTTCTGGAGGCAGAACCGCTAAGCCCAGACAAACACGATGGGGCGCACGCATTTTTAGGCAGGCCTTTGCTAAATGTTCGGACGAGTTGGGAGTGCTTTTCACGAAATACTGTTTCTCTACGGGCAGCTTTGCCTGCCGGACAAGGCGTTCATGACAAACTTTGTAAACCTACATATTTTAAGAAGTCAATTGTAGGAAATAGGAGCAATTAATGGAAAAAAGTTACTGATAATGTAAAAATCTTCAACAGTGCTTGGCACAAAGTATGTGCTCAATAAATAATATAAGTGTTAGCTATTACAATGTTATTTTGGGGGAATATGCATATTTAATGACAACTGGTGGCATGTATATATACACATTCTTCTGTATACAATGGGTACATATAAACAGAAAAGTGTCCAACTTTTCTAATTGCCAAAAACAATCTTTGCCTGTGAATTAATTCATTGCTGTTTACTGTTTATTATGTTAAGAGACTTGGAGAAGGGAGCACTGGCAGGGGTGTGAAATGGCTCATCCATTTTAATTAATTATTAACCTAGCAGCCTAAACTGAGCACTGAAGCAACTTGGACCATCGATCAAACACCCGATCAATGGATTAGAGTTGCAAAACACACTGCCTGGTGCCACCTTTATCCCAGAATAATACAATGTGAGAATTAGCCTGGGCTTCCGGAGTCATGTGGGTGGGACCACGACTTCTTTACTCGAGGCAGAGAACGAGGCGACGAGGTGGCGGGGCCAGGGCACACAGGAGGAATGAGCGAGGTCCTTCCAAGACTGGACTTTCACCCCCGTATCCAGGTTCTGTCCAGTCTCGCTATCTGCAGCGCTTCCTCCCCGCCCAGCCCCCCAAAAGAAATCAAGCCTATCTGATTACACTGAGCCTGTGGGAAGCCACGACAGTTGCATTTGCCTCCTTGACCTCTGCGGGTGACAACCTTGTAAGCCTCTCAAATACAGAGAGAGATTATGACTCTAAGAAAATTGAGCTGAAGGGGACCCCTCAAGCCTCCATTTAATTAACCTCACCTTTTCTGCTCTTTTGGAGATTTCCAGAAACACAGGGGTGTCCAGCACCGTCGCCTTGTTTTAGATTGAAATTGGGCACTGTTTGACTTCTGCTTTCCAAGGGTATTTTTCAAGGAAGTCTTTGAAAGGGGTCGTGGACATCTCTTCTATCTAGACACAGCATTTTTAGTGAGAATTGGTTATAAACGAGTTCAAGAAATCACTTGCCTTTGACTCTGACCTTCTGCCGCTGGGATGGGTGGTCCCATGGGGCGCATCAGCCTGGAACCACACCTGCAGAATCCAGAACCGCAGGCGGGATTTGCGTCTCCTTTTGTCTTTGTGTCTCCAGCACTAAGCGCAGGCGTGGGACATCAGAGGCGCTCGATAAGTTTGTTTGGCAAATGAATGAAAGCAGCAGCAAATAGAATTTCTGGGTCTCTGAGCTTCCCGCAGGACAAGAGGGCCACCTCATTGACTTGGGGGCAGGCGTTCCTGTCTGCCACAGCTGTCTCCCAGACGTGATGGTCTGGGGGCTACTTCAGTCACCGGAAGATCAACCGACTGGCCAAACGAAAAACCAAACAGCCTTCTAAACTTTCCTACCCACTTCTCGGAGCCCCCGCGAGCATGTTTCCACGTCTGGAGGGACGTCCTTTGAAACTTTAGTGGGTGACCTGGCCATGCATCCCTGCAGCCCCCCACTTCCTTCAGAAGGCTGTGCTGTTTGGAGATGCCGGCCTCTGTTATTCACTCACTGACCAGCTGACCAGCTGCCGGTGGCGTCTCCCCTCTGTGGGGCACCGCTGTGGCCAGGCCCAATTCTCAGCTTCTCGCCATCCAGAGAAAACGAACACTGGAGTTTGTGACACTTTAGACAGGGTGCTCCAGAGCGAAGGCCTTGCCTCTTTGTCTTCAGAGTCCCGGGCAGCCCGACCTCTGGTTAAATCTGTCCATTAGGCGGTGGGAGACGCTTCAGCGTGCACGCTGTGAAGACAGCTCCTCAGACAGCCATGTGGTTGTAAAGCCATTTCGTGCCTGTGGCTCACTTCTGGGACAGGGTGACCCGTGGACGCGCATATCGCGAATTAGGAGCAAGCATAGCGGGCCGACGAAGGCCGCAGCCAGGGCACACTCCCAAAGCCTAGGATCACACCAGCAACCAACGCCTCCTCGTACAAAAGCTCGGTCCTGCTCAGCTTTTGGGGAGTCTGACATTGCGTCTGAAGCCGTGCTTCTGAGACGTGAGCAATGGAGTCTCTTTTTGTGAGCATCGGCAATAAATGGTCCTTATGGGGACCACGTTTTCTTGTCCAGGGACATCAGAGAAGAGGACTTGCCTCACAGGGCCAAAGGGGACACTCTGCTTCCTGTCTTAAAACCGTCCGTGGTTTTGAATGATAGGCAGACATATTTTTGGCCCTGAACCGAGACGACCTTGCCCCTTGCAGCTTTCATGCGGCTGCATTTCACAAAAGAGGTGTTTTGCCCTGATGTTTTCCATGGCATTTAAAAAATCCGCAGTGGACTTTGCCGCATTCATGCTTTTCCATCCCCAAGGCACCCCTGTGAGCTGGTGGGGGAACATTCACTTCGCTTAAGCCTGGAGCGAGGTCAGCAACATGTCCAGAGTCACACGGTGACCGGTGACTTGGAAGACCTGCCTGGGTGGTTTCTTAATCAGTTTAAAGGTTGGCTATTTAAACAGCAGGAGATATTTATTCATGTTGGAAGTCTCGTAGGCTGTGCTCCCAAATGCCAGTGTCTGATCACTCAGATTCTCTTCTCTGCCCCAAGTCAAGCAAGTGAAAATAAAAACATACTCAAAAAAGTTTGTAGAAAAGTTGTCTCATGATAAATCTATAGCTGGTTATTATTTAAGCTGGAAAAGTCTACTCGAAGCGTCCCGGTCTGTGTCCTGATGACCGCTGCCCACCCCCACCCCTACCCATCCCCCCAGGGCCACTGGGGAAAAAAGCAGGACGCCGTCGAGACCAGCATCCAAGCCCACTTGGTATCTTTGAAATTTTCTCATGTTTGGGTGACAGCTGACCTTCCAAATACCTGGCTGCCACTTTTTCAGTCCTTACCTAGATGCTTGTGCTGTAGACAAAATGTTGGAGAATTAGGGGTTATTAATCAGCTCATGGTAATTACCTAAATGAGAAGTTCTCCCTTTTTATGTTTAGCTGTAGCTGAAACTCATATTTTCTCTGAATCCATAAACTAGTCTTGCTCCACATTTCCCTTAGGCAGGTTAAATGATTCTACTTCTTTTAACTACCTGTTTCTAGCTCTGTCTTCGGCCAGCTGTATGACTCCGCTCTGAGCTGGCTGTGAGCTTTGTGGTTCTATTCTCTGGGACAGTTTGGAAACATACCCACACCAGCTGGCCCTCACATCCCCCCGACCCCACCAAATTAAAAAAACAAACAAAAAAAACAACTCACATATTCCCCCAGACTAACAGGAGGACTTCCCTGTTAGTCTCACAGGAGGTCTCAGCATGTGGCATTTATTTCGTATGTATTAGTACAAGGAATCATCTGTGGGTTTCTTTGGCCATGCTATTGAGCAAATGAAATTCTAAGATAGTCAAAAGTTTAGTGAATTGACCAGAAGACTCTTAGCCACCTAAGGCAGTAATGAAATAAAAACATGTCTTTCAAGAAAACATGGGCTGTGACCACACCTAGCGAAGGAACCTCTACAATTCTTGGCAACACGGCGATTTAACGTCGTTGACTGTGTCCTATAAATGATGATGAGTCCAAGGGCTGGTCCTGCTGGGCGTACAGAGAGGACGTAAGAAGAAGGAAAGCTTTCCTTACAAGTCGAAAGTAAATGCAGGTCGACTGATAATCGTTTCTATGGAGTTCAGATATGACGAATTAAAGATACTGGTTTCATGAGCTCAGGCTTTTTGATCCCTTCATTGAACTTCTCATTCAAAACATGTGTTCGAACACAGCTTTCAACAACTCGACTTCTAAAATAATACCATAAAAGCAGAAGAGTGACCAAATCTACACGTGTCTGCACTACAGGAGGAATCGTCACCAGTTACGAACGGGAAATGCAGGGGTCCCAGCACGCTTGTTACAGATCTTACTGGGGAGGTGTGGTGGTGTGGGGCGGGGCATGAAAATGTCACCAAGGAGAAGGAAAGCCCAGGCATGATGAAAGATGCAGCCCAAACCAGAGCTGGAGAAGCTACCTTTTTGTTAATGAAATCTGCACGTGTCCCGTGCCATTTACGGGCACCACCTGAGCCCCTTTACCTAGCCCTTCTATGTGATCTCCACCTGCAGCCTAAGGCAAAGACGCCCAACTTACGGGGTGCAGGCCAGGTATTTCAGTCACTAAGTGTCATTTCAGTGGGGCCGAGAGACATCAACAATAACAAAAGTGGATTTCTCACATTTATGACTGTGGCTTTGCATAGGTCCGGGTTCAAAAGTCTGGTTGGACTGTGTGTTAACGCGAATCTGAATTCTTATCATACCAGAGTAGCCAGATCTCAGGGGGGTAAAACTCCAACTTCTGGGATGGGCAGTTCCCTCTATTAATGGCCACTTTCTATGGCCGCCTGTGTACACACTGCCCAGTCAGGTTCCGATGTGGCAGTGTGCACCTGCGCTAAGCACTGCCACCCACCCACTCGTCAGAGTGACCATCCACAGTCTGACACAATTTAATTCGACCTGCATATTCACCAGCTGCCCAATTAAAGACGGATTCGTCCGGACCAAATGATTCATCTTGCACAAAGTGCATCACAGGACGAAGGGAAATTCTAGGTGTTTGAATTTGTTTCCCAAAGAATTTCTGTGAACCCAGTTCATTTTTTCTCAACAGGAAGTCATATGGACTTGGGAAATGATAAAATGTATGCAAAATGAGAGCTGAAGATGATAAGATAGAGGTCAAATACGCAAATAAACCCATGCACAGAGACAGAAATAATACATTTTGAGACATTTTCACAAAAAGTTGCCCCTTAGAGAAGAAATTATATTTCTTTATCCAAATTACCAGATTCAATTCACTTTGTAGAATATTCAAAATACTGACATTCCCTCTCATTTTTATTATAAAATTGGACTTGTATGTCTCTAGAACAAGTACTGGACCCAGAAAAATAAAGATGCGGCAGAACATACCCCCAAAAAGCACACATTTAAAGGTAAGATTATTTTTTTATTGCTAAATTATTAAAACTACTCAAAATAAGTTATGGAATATGAATGCAAAACGGTCAGAGTTATTTTTATATTTGGCATAATAGCTAAGAAGCTTCAAAAGAAAAGCAATATTTTAACAGAACAAAACAAACGAGACAGCACAGTCACTCGGCTTCTGTCAAGCTTTCTCGCTCATATTCTGTAAGGAGTGGATATACAAGCTGCCTTTTTTAAAAGTCAGCCTACTGTGGAAGCTCATGGCTTTTGGAAATGGATGGCTGACCTTGGTTAAAGCCTAGAGGAGATGTAGACTTTTGATTCAAAATGCAAGTGGATAGCCAGAGGGCCATCCGGCCACAGACAGAACTGCAGCCGAGCAAGGGTTGCGCACACTAGGGTTGGGAAAGAAGTCCACTTGGCCGGGAGCTGAGGCTGGAGTCAGAGCAAACAAGATTGCGGCAAATGTCAGGGTCCAGATAACCATCGAATACACGAGAATTCAAAATACGTTGTTTACGTGGCCTCTCTTCCCCAAGCGAAGGAGAAGTTCCACGTGGGCAGGGACTTTAATTCGGTCACTGCCGTACCCCCCCGCTTCTGGAACAGTGCCCGGCTCCTGGAAGTTTCTCCATCAATATCTGATGAGGGAAGGAGCATAAACTACGTTTCAGAAGACAGATTGGTCAGAGGAAATAAAATTCCACAGCTATGAAACGCGCGCCCACGCGGTGCTGTGCCAAGTGTCCGTGCGTAACGTGAAATAACTGTTCCACAGGACGGCAAGGCCGTGAGAATTAAACGTTAGGATGTCAGACCCCAGGGCCCCATTTGGAACTTGCTGAATCAAAATCCTGGGCCAGGAACCCCGAACTACCTTTCTAAGCAACTACCCAGGTAAGTCTCCTGCTTGCCGAAGCTTGGGTTCTACTAAAGGAGAGTTTTGTAGACGTGTAAAAAGAAGTTTTATTATATCTATTTTTAAGGAAAGTAACTTGTCCAACACTGCACAGCAAGAACCTCGGGGGATTCCAAGCCAGGCTGAAGTCCTGAGGCCACTTGTCACAGAAAAGGGACATTCAGTATCACCTGTCTTCAGGAATTGTATATAGAGTCTGTTTCTGATTGGTAGAATCTGTCAAGAGGAATTTCTGGGAATCAAGATTTGAAGTGTTAATTATACATGCTTAGACCTAGACCTGGAGTGTCTAAGTCACCTATCACTTTGACAATCCTGCTAGGAAAGGCCAAGCGCTGGGTGAAGTGGTTTGTCTGGGGCAGAAGTAGAAAACTCGGGTGCACAGGGGTGGGGAGGGGAGGGCGACAGGGGAGGTGCAGACCATCTAACCCCACAAGGCTGCTCGGCTCCAGCCTGCCGGCTTGCCGGGTTGTTTCAAAGAGAAGCCAAAAGTCCAGCTTCTGTGAAACACCCTGATTTCTAAATACAGATAACTATCAGAAGTTTCAAACACACCTTGAAGGCCCACGGAACAGGTCTGGAAAATACCCAGAGGTACTTGCTGGGGCCCGCTGCCTGCTTCTCAGGTCTGGAGGATGCAACCCTGAGAGTTAAGCTACACCAACCAGAACCGCACCAACCAGAGCCGTGGGACAGGCCAACTGTTCCACGCGATGAAACCCGCATCTCGTCGTGGTCTGATTGATTCCACAGAGGTCTATCAGATGTGGCCCGAATCAGGCCAAATCTTTGTAAATTGAATTGGGCCTTTCTATTAACTTGCCATTGTAGGGTTGCTTCATTCTGCTTTTGGAGTGATCTTCGGTTGGCGTTGGGCAATTTTAAATTTATGATTCCCGTGCCTTTCGGCTTTTCTGAAAGGCAAAGGGGGTAAAGGCTCAGGGGGAAGCAGTTCAGCTTCGTGATAACGCGTTGGGGAAACTTCCTAACTGGGACTTCCCTGTACTGAAGCGCTAGAGATGCTGTTTCAGAGAAATTCTGTCTCTCACAAAAAGACCCCATTATGTGTGATTTACATGATGCAATGGTCTGCAACAGCTAAGTTTAGGACAACTAATGGTTTTTTTGTGTCCCTGCATGAGAGTGATTTTGTAACGTTAATTCACGTACAAGGACTCTGAAGTAGCCAGCGAGTTTGTTGTTTTTCACACTTCCAGTCTGAGGAATACGCCATTCTTTCTTTCGGTGCTGGCACTGCTTTAGGGAACATTTCCATATCTCCTTGATGGCAGGGGTAACAAGATCCCTCCCTCTCCCTCTGTACCTTCTTTTTTTTTGCAACGTGTACGTAAGAATTTCATGTTATCAAGGGAGGCGTCTTAACCGACCAAAGCAGAAACCATCATGAAACCGAGTCCCCACCATGTCACAACGTCACCGGCTTGACGGCGAGGACGCGACGAGGACGCAGCGCGGACGCACACGCAGCAGTGCGGCCGGAGGGGGGCGGCGGGGAAAGGAGGGCCCGCGGGGAGTCCCCACCGCGGGTCCCCGCCGCGGGCCTGCGCGACGGCCACGCTCTCGCGCTCATCGCCACGGCCCTATGTTTTTACTGTAGTTTTCCCCCCGTAAGACGAAGGCGCATCAAGGGAGTCGGGTGGACTTTGTGAGACGCCTCCCCGCTCCGGAAGTGTGACGGGGCCGAGGTCCCTGAGCCACGGCCACCAGGGAGAGGCGCCGGACCCGCCCCCGCGCCGTCGCCGCCGGGGGCCGGGCGGTGGGCGGGGCCGAGCGGG
>NW_024340693.1:1141781-1151829 GCF_902729225.1 Pteropus medius
GATAAAAAGGCAGCATTCGTTTTTATTTTAGAGAGGAAAAGGAGGGCGGAAAAAAGGGACTGAGGTGCGTGGCGAGGCCTGGGGGAGGCGAGAGAACAGGAGAGGAGGCCGCTGGGACAAGAGGGGCTTTGAGAGCCGAATTTCCTATTTGGGTACCAGGCAGGGAAGGTAGGTGTAAAGAGAGTGGGGGCTGGACGGGAGTCCCCCGGAGGGAAAGTGTGTGTGTGTGGTATTTTGCTGCCAGGAATAATGACCACACCTCCAGGTCTTCGAACACAGTAAATCCAGGGCCACAGCCGAAGCCTGTTTGGAGGAGGTGTGATGAGGGGCCTTGTGCAGAGAGGACAGTCCCTGCTTTCCCAAGGGACAGGCCCAGCGCATAGTAGGCACACGATGAAAAACAGCAGCTAACTTGTCAGGCTGTGCTAAGGATAAGAACTCTGCCAGATTTGTTGCATTTAATCCTTGTAACAATCAGGCGAGCCTTTGGGTGGGGGTGGGGGGTACGACACCGAGGCGTGCATAGGCTAAGTGACCTGGCCCCTGGCAGCACAGCTGTTAGTGGCAGACCCAGGATTCAAACCTACATCAGCCCGAATCCAAAACCCACGTCACAATGACTTAGATTTGCCGGTGTGAGACAAAGTGGTTCGGCTTCAGCACAGATGGACCTGATACCTGTCTGGAGGACGGGCAGGTAGGTTTGCCGGCCATGGAGTGCGGGGCGGCCTGTCCCAGACTTGTCTCTCACAGTGGACATAGCAGCGTTTCTTTACCTCTCAGGACGTAGCTGAGGCCTTTCGGTGGCAGGAGTCTGAATTCCTAGACCCTCTCCGGGGTAGGCACTCATGGCGCGTTTGTCTCTAGCTAACCCCTCTCTCCTATGCTTCCTTAGGGGACCCCCGGCAGGCCCCAAGCTGGCAGCCTTGGGCCAAGTTACTGGACTGGCCAATAGGATTTGTTAAAGTCCCCCAAATTCTCGTTCTTCGACAGAGGAAATAAACAGTCTTGAGGAGGGGGAGACCAACAAGGCCAGTTAAAGGTTTTAACGGGACCCTTACAACACACCTAGAAATCTCTACTGGACTCTGAAGAACACCGTGGAAAAACATGGGATCCTTGGTCCCTGTGGTGCCCCCGGTGGGGGGGGGGGTGATAGTGACAGGACATTGGACATTCGTGGTCCAGCATGTGTGTGTTCCTTTCCTGTTCATCTCCAGCAGAGGCGAAGCACGCCAGGGCTGTCAAACTCCGTCAGGCTCCAAGACCGCACGAAGGACGTTTTTGCTTCAGGCGCTATTTTTACTACTACTTAACATCTATATACTCAGAAGTCACCGGAACACACCCTAATCCTCACCCAAGGATGAGATTCAGATTCGACAAGCCCAGCCTTCTAAGAAAGGCTGCGGGAAGCCGGGTTCTCAAACCCGGAGACCCCACGTGTTCCGTGCTCAGGTGGAGCTTAGGGGAACCGGTGCTGTGGATTAACGCCTTACGGAGCTGTCTGCTGGCTTTTATTCCTACACCTCATTCTGCTACCAGATTGATAACTAAGCCCCTGTAGGAGCACGAGGGAGCTACCCTCCTAGGGACCCTTCCTCCATTTTTATAGGTGAAGAGTTGAAGCCACTAAAAGGGCTCATGACAACCTGACAGCCAAGCCTCGTTTTCGGGGTGGGTGGGTCAGATGGCAGGCTTGTGGCTCCTTAGGGAGATGGCCAAGCGGAGAAGGATGACGGGTCCCGTGGCCAGCTGTGGGGGTGGCTGGGCCCCCTACCACGGAAGGGACTGTGGGTTCCAGGCAGCTGCCCCACTGTAGAATCAGGCCACATTTTGCAGGGCGGCCAACTCCTTAGTCTCTTTGCCATCTAGCCTGATGGCAGAGGCCAAGGCCCACACTTCTTCAGGCTTTCCCTGTGAGGAGGAGGAGCCCTGGAGCCTGGCTGGCCCACAGTCTCCTCCCCGCTTCCGCAGGGCACCCTGGGAGAAGGTAACCAAGTAGGTTAGTAACGAAACACAGCCCACAGTGCCTGCGCTGACAGCCCACCAGCCTCCCCAAGCAAGCGCAGGGCTCAGGGCTATGCCTCAGTGGGCCCTGTGTGCTCTTTGCTGCTTGCAGGCGACCCTACATCCTCCACGGCCAGCCCCCTCCGCCACCACCATGCCCCGCGTGCCCAGACCTTTCCTGGCGGCTGAGCCTGCTCTGGGCACCATTCCTGGTGCCATCCCAGGGACCCACGGGCAAGTCCAAGGTAACGTGCTCTGTGAGACACAGTGGGCAGTGTGGGTGTTTGCCTTCGATGGAGCCCAGCTCACACCCTGGGTCTGGGTCTGGTCTGGGGCGAGGCAGACGTGAGGGAGGCACTCTGGCCTTTCAGCGCCTCCTAAATCACCCCCGACGGAGCCACTTAACTTCCGCACGCTCGGGCTGCCACTGGCTGTGTCCCCAGAGATGAACTACAAGTCATAACATCAGAGGAAGGTCTGCGTAAATCTTCCCCGCTCACGAGACTATAGAAAATTGAAGATGAGAAGGCTGTGAACGGCCGTCCAGTTCGACCTCCTCATCCTGCAGCTGCGCACACTGAGGCCGGGGGGCGTGTGGCCAGCCCGACCCCCACACAGCTGCTCCTGGCGGGGTTGCGCCCCCTCCCAGGGCTGTGGCACCCCGTCCCACTCAGTTGTAGCACCCTTCAACTTCCAAAGACATCCGAGGAGAACTCAGCCTCCAGCACCTTCCTCCTCTTACATGTATTGCTTCCAGCTGCTGGGACTCTGCACTTCTGAGAGGGGGTGGCCCGCCGGGCCTTGAGGGTCAGCGTTCAGGGAATGCTGACTGACGTGCAGGGCGGGCAGGTGACTGGAGGCCTAATTGCCAGCCTCCTCCCTGGCACCTGGGGATCTGTCATTCAAGTCCCTGGGTTTGTGCCTTCGGCAAAAACCAACCCACAGAGTCGGTTGCTAACTCCAGTCACTTGAATGTTGGCCCTCGGGGGAGGGAAACCAGAGGAAGTGCCGTGTGTCATCTGGTTGGCCTTGGAGGGAGGCAGTCTGGGCCCCACGGAATGCAGCCTCGGGGACTTCGGTGCTCTTGGGGGTCCCTTAACGGACAGGTTGCAGAGGAAAACTCACACAGCCAGGTGTTCTTGGCTTTGTCTTTGCCTGGCGAAGGCCCTTGGGTTGCAGGTAATCCACCTGAGGTTACGGAACCACGTGGATTAAGCCGTGTCTCAGGCCCAAGGACAGCTGGCCGCTAGGGCCGCAGGCCGGGCTCCTCCTCCAGCCCTCAGCCCTGCTTTGCGTTTCCCTGTGCCACAGACTCTCCTTCTTCGCCGCGATCCTTCATCAGCTCCACGGTCACATTGCTTCTCGCTCCCGACATACCTTAGGGGCTCGAGCCATCTGTGGTGGACGCAACGAATAAGACGAGGCCAGACTGCAAAGTACAACGGGAGACCCCCCCAGAGTTCCGGCGGACACAAGGGGAGCCACTTTGTGGGACAGGCCGGGATAACGAGGGGACGCTTGAGAAAGAGCTCTGGGACTCTCAGGGGACATGTCTACGACTTGGGAAGGGCGGGCCTCTCGGAATGTCCCTGCCTGAGGCCTGTCCCCCCAGCTCTGAGAAAGCCCCCTGGGAGGGATATTGTTGGGAATTCGAATGAGAGAGTACTTAAGAACCTTCTCCTGTTCCAAAGTGTTGTGAGGTGGTCACGGGTCGGGTCACCTCTTTCCCGTTTAAACATTTTCTAAGTGGGCCGAGTGGAACGGTTTTTCTGAGTGAACATGTTTTCCGTGTTTTGGACGGGATGACGGGATTCGCTCTGTAGAGACGATGCCCGTTTTCTGAACCGTGGTTTGGAAAGTGCGAGATTCCGAGGAGGAAGACTTTGATTTCCTGGGAAACGCGTGCTGTCCTCGGAGAGCATCTTAAGAGAGACCAAAATGTACAAAACGACTTTTCTTATTCACATGTCCACCCTGATAGATAGTCATGAGTATCTTTCTAGACAAGGCATGGCGTCTGTTCCAAAGAGGATGGTTTTAGCACTAGGTGGCTGAGAAAGGAGGTGAATTACCCCATGGCACTCAGTGTAGGTCACCGGCAAGGACTTAACCCTGTCGTGGCCAGACAGCAGGGTAAACGAGACCCTTTTTCAATGAGGCAAAGTTTTCTTTTTGAAAACAGCACTAAAAGTTGAGTGTTGACACAGAACTGGGCGAATACTGAACACAGGGGCCTGTGTATTTTATAAATTAAAACAAAAGACAAGCTAACGGTGCTTGGAGAGGACTGTGTGTTTCTCATTCAGGGGGAAAAGGGACAAAACATCAGGGTGGAGGGGCTCCAGGCACCTTCTAGCGAACATGTGCAGCACAGACTCACTCTCCTGGACCTGAACACTCAGGAGCAGAGACGTGGCCTGAAAACGTGTCACGGGAATGTGTGCCCGTTTCTTTGGCTGCGCGATGAAATTTTTGCTGCCTAGAAGCGTCAGAGGTTGGAATGTCACAGCTAGTGTTCTGGTACCCTAAATAAGTAGGAAGTCTTCCGTGGAATTCTGATTTTTGAACATGTATTTCAAAAAGCCAACACAAAGGCCCGACCATAATCTCAGCACATGCAAACGACAGAAACGGAGCGGCTTGGAAGCTACGTAAAGGGTGAACCTTCTCTCTCCCCGACAGCGGCCAGATTCTCGAGCCAGTGTCGTGACAAGAGCAGGAAAGCCTCCGGTCGTTTGATACTAATTCCAGAACCTTCCCAGGAGATGAATTTATAGGGAAATAGGATCAGTGAAGCCAGAGCAGACCCGAACTGGGAAACTGGGAGGCTCCTATTATTTTGTCCTGGAACACAGGACAATGCATGTTCTTACCTGGGCGTCAGCACCAGATGGTGGCTTTCCTGTGGGTCTGGCCTTTGAGCCCGATCAGGGCCTTGCTCTCCTGGGTCCTCTGTGCCCTACAGGGTAAATTAGTGGGATGGAGACAACTAATGGGCCAGTTGGAGCAGTTCCCATGCATTTTCTTGTTTACGCTTTGCTGGCCTCTGGCACCACTGGGCTTCCAGGCCTTTAAGGACAGGGACACATCTTGTCAGCATCGTATTCCCAGCAGTTATTGACTGTTAATTATAAAATGAAGCGAACAGGTCCAAAGGAAGCAAGCCCGCATTAACCCCCTCCTGACCACGGGCTTAAGTATGGGGGCCTGGTTTGCTTCCTCCAGTTCGTCCTGGATTTTCAAGGAAAGGGCCCAGAGAGTGCTTGTTTCCTGTCACCTGAAGCCTCAGTTCTGAGGCGGTTTTGGGCAGGAGGGCAGGGTGTGGTCCTCCCCTCCCCAGAATCTCCCAGACAGTGCCTGGCTCCCTGGAGACGCCCCATAACAGTCCTTAAATAAAAGAAGCGATGGCTACGGGCAGACTCGCGCTGGCCCGCTGCCGTCATTGCCCAATAAGTGGGCCTCTTTCAAAACAGGACAGGTTAGGAAACTGCAGTTCCCTAAGGGGAAAAGCTGTTGGGGCGGCAGAGCAGGCCTTTCCCCCTAGGCTTTCTGGGGCGGGGCCACGTGACTTCCCGGGGTCCCGGTCCCCGCACGGACCCACGCCGGGGGTTTGGAGGGGACCGGGCGCCGCTGGCCTCGCGGCTCAGATGACCAAAGGCCCAGGAACAGGAGCCGGCAGTTCCTCCCCACGTGACGAGGCGCCCCGAGCGCCCCACCCCCAGCCGCGCAGCCACCAAGTGTCTCAAAGGTGAGGGCCGCGGCCGGGGACCGCAGAGGCCCCGCCCCGCCCCGGCCGCCCCTCCCCAGGCGCCTCCATTTGGTGACTCCGCCGTTGGCTCGGGTGCCAGCAAAGAGACACCTGCCGGTGGAAGGCGGCAGTGCGGGTCCCGCGGGCCCTGGCGACAGCATTCTGGTTTGGGAGGGCACGCCTTAAGATCCGTCTTTAACAAGCCCCCCGGGTGGCTCCGGGGTTCGAGAACCCCTGGATCAGGACCTGGGGACTGGAGCAGCCTGCGGGGCGCTCCTAGCCCAGGGAGAGCGGGGTCCGCGCCGGAGAATCAAGGGCAGTGAATAAAGGTGCACCCCTGACGGGCCTAGGAGGGCAACAGCGCCCCAGAGAGCGCCAAACGAATGACATTTGATCTCGCTGCGTTTAGTGTGATGGCAGGGCATCCACGGAAGCTCCTCGAAACAGCTGGAGGTCAGAGGTGGGGAGCAGGGAAGGGGTTTCCCCAGTGCGTGGAGACGGGAGGAGTGGCCAGCTCCCTGAGGGAATAAGCCTAGTGGCCTGTGACCCGACAGAAGACGCGGGGGCATAAAGTCCAAGAGCTTAACGGGGAGAGCTGGGCACAGAGAAAGGAAGACGGGGCCAGCAAGGTCCTGGGGCAGAGAAGGGCCAGCTGGAGGAGAGAGACCCTCAGGCACCGGCTGGCCCTGGGCAGTGTCTTCTGGCCCCTTAGAGGCCCGTGAAGCATATATGCTCAGTAAAGAGCATTTACAGCAATAACAAAACGTCAACGTGCATCTCACAGAGCAGAGGTACCGATTCGTGACATGTCTGTGGAAGGTATTTGGGGGTCGGAGAACAGTTGTCATTTCTGTACCATCCTTGCCAGAGATGTATAAGCTCAGTGCAATCATGAGAAAATAGCAAACAAACCGAAGTGGAGAGACATTTGACAAACTGAATGATCAATACTCTTCAAAAATGGCAGGAAGAGACAGACGAACTGTCAGGGGTTCAAGGAGACTGAGGAGAACTACTTAAATGCAGCCCCGGGGGCCTGAGAGGATCCTGGAGCAGAAGCGAGACATTCGTGCAAAACCAGGGTCTTCCGTTTGGTTGACAGCATTGCACCAGGGGTGACTTTCTGGTTTTGACACTTGGTTATGTAAATTAAACGGTTAACAGGCGGGGCAGCTGAATGAGGATGTCTTAGTCTCTTGAGGCTGCTGTAACAAACTGCCACAGATTGGATGGCTTCTATAAACAACAGAACTTCATTCCTCACAGTTCTGGAAGTCTGAGATCATGGCAGCCGCCGGTTTTGTGTCCAGTGAGGGCTGCTTGCTGGTTCATAGGTGGAACCTTCTTGTTATATCTTAGGGGCTGGGGAACTCTCTGGGGCTTCTTTTATAAGGGCACTAGTCTCGTTCATGAGGCTCCACCCTCATGACCTAATCACCTCTCGAGACCCCGCTATCTAACACCGTGGCATCCGGCGTTAGGGCTTGAACATATGAATTTGGCGGCAGGGCAGGGGGGAAGGGATACGAGCATTCATACCGGAGCGAGGGATAGATGGAAATCCTCTGTGCTATTTTTGCAACTTCTCTGTAAGTCTAAAATCAGTTCGAAATAAAAAGTTTAAAAATAAAATGTATTTTTGTATACGCGAACTAGGGGCTTTGGGTGGGACGGTGATTCATGATGCACAACATGGCGAGTTTTGGTGATAAGAGTTTGAGAGCCACAGTGTCTGGGAGAGGAGGGCACGTGGACCACGCAGTGGGGGCGAGTTCCTGGCGCTGAGGTCCCAGAGGGTTTTGTGGGTGCTGTGGGGGAGGGCGAGAAGTTGCAGGCCACAGGCTGTGGTCAGGGAGGGGGCCGGGTTTTTACAGTGCCTTCAGGTGATTAGATGCAGGCCTCCTGTTCTGATGTTTGATAATGGCAGTGGATTCCAGATGGGGGTGGGAGAGCAATATTCTGACCCCAGGAAGTCTGAGAGGTGGGTGGGCACGGTGGATGTTGAGGCTGTCACAAGGCTATCCTTGTCGGGGAAGTCACATGCCAGAAAGAGATCCCCTGCTACCTAGGGGAGAGTAGCATTTGACCGTTTAGGTCGTCTTATTTCTTCGATTTTTTTTTCAGATCCCTGTTTCATAATTTAAGTTTCATGATGGACGTTGTGATTGAAGACCCATTTCATAATCAAGTTTCTCTGGATCTTCAAGATCCTTAGGCAGGTAAGTGTCCCTCTTTCACAAGAAACCCTTCAAGCAACCTGGAGGAGTGGAAGGCTCTGGAACTCGGTGGCTTCTAACCTGCCTCGCTGAGGGGTTGACTTAGAGCAGTGATTCTCCGCGGTGGAGGGCAGCATCCACCCCAGGAGACATTTGGTGACGTCTGGAGGCATTTCTGGGTGTGTGTGTGTGTGTGTGTGTGTGCGCGCGCGCGCCACTGGCATCTAGTGTGTAGAGGCCAGAGATGCTGCTAAGCATTTTACAGTGCACAGGACAGGCCCTGCCCCACAAGGGACAATGGTCCAGCCCCGCGTTAGAGGAGGTGAAAATGTAAAGCCCGTTGACGGTTAGGAGAACGGCCTGGCTGCTTTTCACAAAACAAGGGTATTAAACTTCGTTTCTTGGCTTGGTTTCAAGTGGATAATTATAACCTGCCTACCTTCAATTTACACTTTAATTTTCAGTGGGCATCTTTCCTCAGTTCATGCTTAACAGGCTCAGAGCGGCTGTGTTCTTGACAACAGGGCCATGTTCTGTGCTCAGGTCGCTTACAGGTCAACGGTGGGTAAAAGGTTTGGTCTTGAAGTGATTTGAAATCCTGGGAGACAGTGTGAGATCAAAGGCAGGAAAACAGGAACTCGGAGCGCTCTCTTCATTATTCATTATTAGTGATATTTCAGCACTCATCTGGCCACTCTGAGGATCCCCGTGGGATTCCCATTGGCACGAAGGTCAAGATCAGATTTCTGGCCTCGGGTTTGACCAGAGGCCGCCCGGAATGAATCTGCTGGCCGTTAAAGGCAGAGGACGCTGGCTCTGCAGCTCTGGCGCCGGCTCCCAGCGCTTGGGAGAGGCTGCTTTGCCCGGCTTCAAAGCAAATCTTCAAGCTTCTGTTTACACTCGCTGTTCCCATATTTAGAACAGAGCAGCACATACTTGTCTGTAGCTTCGAGGCAAGAGCAAACGCTGAAGGTATTAAATGCAGTCTTTGCTCAAGCA
This sequence comes from Pteropus medius, assembly GCF_902729225.1. Lineage (NCBI taxonomy): Eukaryota > Metazoa > Chordata > Mammalia > Chiroptera > Pteropodidae > Pteropus > Pteropus medius. The sequence continues at coordinate 1,150,755 of NW_024340693.1, forward strand.
AACGGGACAGCCCAGAAGAAGGCCAGGGCAAGGCTCCACCTCAGCGTCCTCACATTTTAAAGATTATAGTCATTCGGGCTGGCAAGATTTAAAATCAGAAGTTGGGCTGCGAACTAATGGACAAACCCACAATGACTTTTTCTATAAGCCATGTAGATTAGTTTGTAAAACTTGCTGTGGGGTTTTTTTTTTTTTTTTTTAAGCATTCTAATGTAAAACAGGCCTGGACAGCTACAGACAGGTATAAAAGGAGCAGGTTTTCTTTTTTTTTTTTCCCTCTGTAAGTTTTTTGTTGTTGATGTTCATTTCCCCCAGAATTTCTGCCTTTAGAGAGATAGTATCAGCCTCATCCTTAGTAACCTGGAATGTTGGCCAGGTGTGACTTTTGGGATTGTAAGCAGTGATATGTGTTGCTTCTCTGTTTGACGTGTCTTTATAAGGAGATTTGGGACTTCTGGCAAGATTCTCTCTTAAAGATCAAGATGGTTTCATAGTCCAAGTGCTGCCTTTCGAACGAGGAGCAGATACTGTGTCTTTAATTTGCTTTTTGCTGGCTGACTCATCCCCACTCTCTCCCCTAGGCCCTTGGGGATGTTTTGAAGGTGCTAGGTGAGGTGAGAGGCAGACATTTTAGCCACAGGGTAGAGTTTGTCTTTGCAAATCAAACTGGTGTGTGCCGGGCAGAGCTTGTGCCCCTGACTCCTGGTTGGGAAGAATCGCAGCATAATAAGGGTTAATATTTATTGGCTATTTAGTATGTCCCAATCGAGTCCATGTTTTCCTGCGGAATGACGCATTTGAGCCTTGTCACACGTCCTGCAGGTAGGTGCTACTTAACGCCTCTATTTTATAGCCGAGGAAACTGAGGCCTATGAGGCGGGGCCTTTTACCTAAGGTCACAGAGCCGAAAGCCTCCACTGGGATTCGCAACCAGCCATCTGTCTCTAGAGCCCTGGCCGTTGACATTTTCTCAACAAACGTGACCTAAAAAACACTAATAATATTAGCACGTGATAATTGCTTCGTTTGTTTGTTTTTTTTTTTTACATTCATTACCTCTTTTCACATCCATTAC
>NW_024340693.1:1152434-1199959 GCF_902729225.1 Pteropus medius
GGGGAGGGGATAAGAATGGGTGGCAATTCAGTACTTTGGACACTGTCTGTTCTGGCTTCAGTACGATCTTTCTTCATCGAGCTGGAACAGGAACAAGTTGATAAGGTGCAGACAGTCTTATGCTTGTGGGATGGATGGCCACTCGTTGGCAGGGCCTAGGAGGCCCTTTGACATTGGTCTCCAACCCTCCTGTCTAGCTCTAGCGCCCACCACCCCCTACCCTGCAGCTACGCCACGTGGCCTGCCCCGCTTCGCTCCAGGGGAGGGGCCAGGCAGGTCAAGGCCACATTTCAGAATTCCAAGGACGGGTTTCCTACTTCCTGTGGACTGGAACTTTGAGGCTTAGAAACGAGACTTGGATGGATGCCGCGGTCCCAGGGTGACCCACTCGGGCAGCTGAAACCTGCAAGAGACAGATGGAAATCCGTGTCACGGTTTCGGGTAAGAGGTACTTCTTGCCTCTGCGTGGGTCCTCCATGTGGCTCCCTCATCCTGGAACGCCTTCATTTACTTTATCTCTCAAATTATATTTTCCTTCATTATCGGATCATCTTCCAGCGAGAAGCTTCCCCTGACTCAACCCTCTGACTAAGATGCCCTCTCCATGCTGTGCTCTTCACCTACTGGGCCCTAAAAAGGTATAAATATCTTAGGTGCCATCACAGCCTTAGCGGCACTGGTCACATGAATCGTTGAACATGAGGCACTGGTCAGGCGTTGTTGGTGACCCCAAGGGGCTGCACACAGCCGGGCGTTTTCCCAGTGTCTCGGGCTGACTTAATCCACCTTGCGCTCTGCCTGAGTGAACCACGCAAACCTTGCGCCAGAATTTCCTCACTTGGGACTTGGGAGAAACATGATGGCTTTCTCTGTGGGACGTCCAGGGTAATAACAGTAGGAGGGGCACCCAGGAATGACGGCAGCAAACGCGCGTTAATGACGAGTGTGGAGTGAAGGGAGCATGACCACGAAACACGGCAGGTCTGCGAGAGAAGTCGGTAGTGTTTTTATTTACGGCTTCGTCGTTTGGATGCTTTTCCTGAGGACTTGCCAGCGTACCTGAGGTCCTTCGTGGGAGCTCCGCACAGGCCTGGCTGCACGAAATATGCTGAGAGCCACAGTAGAGTCTCCCAGCTGGCCAGCTTCCTGGGCCGATGGATGACTCATGGCGACCTCATGTAGAGGACACTTCAAGGCCATCCTAACCAGTGGCTCAGCTTCTTCCAGGGAGGCCCTTGGCTTTTCCAAGTGTGGGTGAATATTCTTTATGGTCTCTGCTTCATGCACGCATCTATCGCATGCTAAGTCGTGAGGCCGAGGCCGAGGACATTTACACCTGCTGCCCGCGCTCTCTTCTTTCGGGCTTCCTGGCACCTGCTTCCCTCGCATCCTTGAAGCCCAGTCCTGCGCTCACACTCCATAGGTGTTTCCCACGACAAAATCTGTCTACTAATAAATGCAAGAAAACATACAAGTGTGGGCACAACGACTTATCTCTGATCTGGAACGTTCTCTGTGGGAGGCGGTGGAAGTGGGTTAGGCATATGGAGTTCAAGGCTTAATCTCTCTTCCCATATGCTACCTTTTCTCTTGCTAGGAAATCAGATCAGAGGGGAGGGAGCTGGCAAGGGGACCACGGCCTGAAGCCCGAGTCCTCACCTCTCGGGGCTGCAGGCATCATAAAACCGAGGCTAAAGGCGAGAAGTCGTCACAGCCCACTTGGCCACTTCTTAATTTCATCTCCTTGGACATCAGAAGGGCTAGGGTTGGTCGTAAGTCCCAGAGATCTTGTTGCTACACGGGACATGACTCTTCCAGGGCAGAGAGTATTTGCGGTTACCTGATGTCCACGTGGCCCTCTGACACTCTTAAAAAATGTCGATGTTGTGGTGGCGGTAAAATGTATACATCATAAAATTTACCATTTTACTGTTTTGTGTGTACGGGTCAGCGGCGTTGAGTACGTTCACACTGCTGTGTGATCGTCACCACCGTCCGTCTCTGGAACTCATTCATCTTCTCAACCTGAAATCTGTCCCCAGGAAATGCTTACCCGCTAGTCCCTCGCCCCCTACCCCTGGGGGCCACCCTTCTGCTTCTGTCTCTGTGAACTGGACTCTGGATATCTCATTTAAGTAGACCCACGCGGTGTTTGTGCTTCGGTGCCAGGCTTGTTTTACTTGGCACGGTGTCCCCAGGGTTCACCCACGTCATAGCATGTGTCAGGACTTCCTTCCTCTCTTTTGGCCACATCTGCTGTGAGAGAAGATCGTCCTCATCCGTCGGAGCGTGGGCATTCTAGAAAACGTCAGCCTCACTCTGAGGGGATGCGCGGTTATTGTGACGGGGTCTAGGGGACTCTGCGGTGGGACCCCAGTCACGTCGGCGTAGAACTCAATCCCTTTGGACAGAAAAAGAAGAGGCTCCAAGCGGACAAAAAGGACGGATCACTGCTGTCACGACCTCTGGTCGTGTACGGAACATGGTCAAGGGCGTGACACGGGCTCCCATTACACGATGAGGTCTGAATACGCTCACTTTCCATCAATGTCGTCACCCAGGAGAATGGGTCTCTTGTCGACATCCGAAATTTCTCAGGCGAAAAAACACATCTGCAGGGTTCACATGAGGCCGGCGTTCCTCGTTCAGTATCTCGAGCCCAGAAAGATGAGTTAATTTTTGAAGGAAATGACAGTGGACTTGAATCAAATTCAGCTGCTTTGATTCAGCAAGCCACAACTGTTAAGAACAGGCTATCAGAAAAATTTGGATGGTATCTCTGTTTCTGAAAAAGGAACCACTCAGTGGGCTAAGGAATAATATCTAAGTTATTTAGCTGCAGAGATGGCAAGATGCCAGACAATCCCTGAGGCCCCACCTGTGATATTTTAAAGACCCAGTAAAAGCCCTGTATTGAAAAAAAAAAAAAAAGAGCCTTCCTTTTTAAGGCTGAGTAATATTTCACGGTCTACACAAAACATATTTTGTGTATCTATTCATCTCTGGACCTTCGGGTTGCTTCTACCTTTGGGCTTCTGTGACTAATTTTAGTTGGTGTGATGTACACATATCTGTGTGAGTCCCTGCGTTCAGCTCTTGCGGGCGTGTTCCCAAGAGCGGCATCTCTGGATCATGCGGTACGTCCGTGTTTCCGTGTTCCAGGAACTTTCCATCGCGGCTGCCCCAGTCCAGCGCTCGTGGTAGCACAGGTGTTCGCAAGAGGCTGGCCTGCAGAAGACGTGCATTTTCTTCTTTGACTTCGTAAGGGCTTACTGGTGCTGGGGGATGGGGATCCCCGAGTTTCTGCCGTGGGTTCCCCATCTGCAGAGGGAAGATGGCAATTACTCTCCTCGCAGGAAGACCGGGGGCCCTGGGAAGGTGCTGGGGTAGGCCGGGAGGAGAAATCTGGTCCAGCATTCAGAGGCTGCGCCCGCCATTCCCCGCAGCATGGGCCGCCCCTCCTGGCATTGCACAGGTCAGGGTCGGGGACGACTGGAGGCCAGGTGGCTGGCTAGGTTCTTGTATCTGTCCCCCTTATCGGACATGGTTACCAAGGCCTTTCTTTCTCTGAGGACCGCCCTCAGCCAGCAGACCATTGCGCCCGCATTTCCGCCTTTTGTTTAAGCGGCCAGAGTCCTTTTCCTTTGGTGTGGCACAGGTTCCAGAGAGGAGTGTCAGCTACACACCCATCAGAGTCTAATCGAGATTGTGTGAAGAAGGTGACGGCTGCGTCTGTCCCTCAGCCTCTCCCTTCCCGACACCTGGCCAGTTTGCACTCTCGCTCTCGGACCCACATCAGGCCCTGGAGAAGGTCCCTACCCGCCTCACTGTGAGGAAGACAAGCGAATTGGAAGGCTGTCCGCCTGGCTCTCCAGAGAGGCTGGCCTCCGGGCGACTCCAGCCACAGTCGCTCAGGTGTCCCCAGGGGGAGGGCCGTGGAGAAGCGGGGACACAGAGGGTGCTGACGTGCCGCCTGGAACTTGGTCGTGGTCACGGCTCACGGAGAGATGGCTCCACCGTATTCTAGTCATGCCACCGGCAGCCACGAGCCATGGACCCGAAGATTCTCACCCCCGTAGGCTCAGACACGGAGAAGCGAGGACCCCTCAGTGCTGACAAGGAGGTCTCTCAGGAACAAGGTCCCACCTGTGATCTGCCAGCGTAGATTTTCCTCTCGTTTCCAAAGCACCCGCTGGCAAATTCCTTAGGCCCAGGTGGCCAGTGGAGGAGGCCCCATCATCCAAGCCGTGGCGGAGATGCAGAAGGTGATGCAGGCGGGGGGCTCACGCGCTGTGCCCCCTCCCAGTCTCCCGGCCGGGTCAGGCCCCCTGGGGATGCCCTCTCTGGAGCGAGGTTCCGTAGGTGGCAGCAGGGGTCCCTCCCTCCATCACTTCTGCTTCCTCAGGACCTGGATCGGCGCCAGGCACCGGACGCACTCAGTCAACATTGGTGGACTGCCCGAGTCCCCAGCCGACATCCGCCTGAGGAGGAGCCCTTTGCGGTTCCATTCAGAGGAGGCCTTGGGCAGAGATGGCCAGGGACTGTCTCTCTTGGCTTTCTCCTGCAATTGAGCCATCTCTGGGGATTGCCCTTGGAGACAGGAGAAAGCAAAATATTGCCAGGCTTCTGCATGGTGGGGTGGGGAGTGGGGGAAGGACTTTATTAAAACGTGCGTGCATAGGAAGGATGTCACCTTGGGGGGGAAGGGGAACCCTTTTGAGGCAAATCTGCATATATTTGCATACGTGGCACACATATGCCCCAACCTGCAAAGGGACACCTAGCTCTTCCCACCTGCGAAGAGACTAGTCCTTCTGCTCCTTTGCAGGATGTGCTGTGCCAAAATTTAACTGCTAATGTTTTAGAAATCTTAGGGAACCCCACCCCCCCACCCCGCTCCAGACTGAACATGCCATTTAAAATTTAAATTTAAAAATGTCCTTTTCAGTTTACGTGTTTTTTTACAAGTAGGAAAGAGCATATTTCAAAGACTTTCCGGGGAGGGAGAGAGAGCCCAGTGGGCCCCAGCTCTCCAGCTGGAAAGGAGATTGGATGTATTTATTCCTTCCTGCCGGCCGCCTGTGCACCGCCCCACCTTCTCTCACGCAGCTCGGCGGAGGAGTGGGCTCGTCCTGCACTTCCCAAGGAGCAAACGGACTCTAGCTTGCGAAAGCAGGAAACCGTGTTTGTTTTCTGACCCGGGCTTCAGTGTGCGGTCTGGCCCACCCTGAGTCACGTGGCACGGCCGAGCTGCACAGGCTTTTAGCGCAATAATAAGCTCGATTTTTTTTTATTCAGACACAGGGAACAATCACAGCGGCTCCAAGTCACATGTCCTGGTCACGTGGTACCGAGACACAGAAACTGGCTGACGGTCATTAACTAACGCTGACTCCCCGGAGAAAATGCAGGTTTTAAAGAGCCGAGCTCAGTTTTTATACACCAGCCAGGGCTGCAGTAGAAGGTATACGGGTGGGTGGGGTGTCTTGATCTTACTCAGTGCTTCCCATCTCAAGGGAAGGACGAGAGCCGGCAAGCATTCCCTGGTTGGTTCTGCTGCAGGCTTGCTGCGGGAAGGGGAGCCCCATTTTGCAAACCCGGAGGGCGCCTGGGCTGCAGCGTCCTGGGCTTTGAGCAAAGAGTCAGGCCCGTTGGCCCTGGGCCCCGTGCTGGGGAAGTCTGCAATGAGCAGAAAGCCAAATTGTCCTTCCTCATGAAATTCATGCTCCTGGGTGGATGGCGTTTGGGTTGGGGTGAGGGGTGCGGTGAGCTTGTGGGCCCTTCCGGGGTGTTCACGAAAATGAACGCCAGCATCCAGCATTGTCCCCTTAAGTCCCGTGCTTAAGAAAGGAAGCTGCCAGGACGCTGGCTGCCTGCATGTTTCCTTGTTTAGGCGTTTGACTCTGGGGAGAAGTTTTCACTTTATCCAACTTGTATAGCGCTACCCTGTGCTTTCAAAAACTGTAAGGATCAAGCTGAGTTTGCCTGGTTTTCGTGCAGCAGCGATAGACGATCACGGGCCCGAGCAGAGTTTAGAATCTTCGCGGGAGAGATGGAATAGGGAAGCGTATGGGTAAACGGCCTTAGCAGACGCTGACTTTAAAACCAACCAACCGACCTAGATGGGTTTGATCTCACTTCACACAAAACGTACGTTCCAAAAACACCGCAGCAGCGACTCAGCCTTCCAAGAAAACCCCCTCGCAGAGTCTGGAGCCTCATCGTCTTCCTTCATTCCAGTCTTTTCGGAAAGAACCAGTACAGAAAAGTTTCCAATTCTCTAGGTTCGCCGTGTTGCTGAAATCTAAGTATTTTGGGAAATTTTTTAGGGAGTTCACTTACCTTTTTCCCACTCTACTCTTTTCAAAAAGATAAAAATATGTGACCTAAAGGGGTGGATCTGGGTTTTGCGGGACCCGAAGCTTATACAATTTGGGAGGTCCTTGGGAAGACACTAGAAAATTATATATACAAAATTAGGTATTATAGTATCAAAAATTTCAGAAAAAAAAAATTATTATTGTTCGCTTAACACACCTCCAAAACTCTTTTACCCCGTATTTTTGGGGGCATGCTTTTTGGTGGTGACTGACTTGAGAGGAGAGAACTTTCATCTTGACCAGTTATCGATTTTAAATGTGACTGGAGTTGTACAAGTTTGATGATTGGAAAATTGTCCCGCCCGCCATCGGCTTCTGACCAGTCTATTCTGGTTCTCATTTTCCTTCGGTTTCCCCTCCCCCGGCCCACACTCCCCCGGGTGCTGGACACTGCAGGACCCGCACTGTGACAAGACCTCAGGCCTCAGCTGTCACGTGTCCCTGCAGTCAGTGGGTATAGAAATGTTTCTGGAAAACTTCCGCACTCCAGAACAGCCAGCAGCAAGTTAACTATCCATCTAGCTTATACATTTGTCAGTATATCTCGACCCAGAGTTAAGGTGTCTCCCACCCAGATTCATCTTGGGCAGACCCCGAAAGTGCCTGTGGCCACTCCAGAGCCACCCGACGAGGCAGTGATCTAAGCAGCTGAGCTCTCAGTGTCTCAGCACTGCTGACTTTGCAAGAGCAGACGCCCGTGACCGTGACCGTGACCGTGACTGTGACTGTGGCCGGGGCTCCTGTGGGCCCCCGGGGGGCCGTGCTTTGAGGGGCCTAGAATTTCATTCTCATTAGCTCCGTGGTGAATCTGCTTCTGGCGACCTCGGGGAGTATTATAGTAGGATATCTCAAGGAGTCATTTGCTGGGTCCTTGAATCAAAGACCCTTGCTTGCGGCAGGCCGGCTGGTGTGGACATCTTGCATGGAACGATTTGTCCACAAACATTGCATTGAGGAAGAGGTCTCTGTTGGGCTGTGGCTCCCCGCTTGCGGTGTCCTTCCCAAGCCAGGCTCTGGGAGAGAGCTCAGGGCCCGGTGTCCTGCTCCACGTTCACGCGAAGTGGGGGTGGTTGGGGAGTGAGGGCAGGGGCAGGGCAGTGGGTTATTCCACGGGTCACACCCTCGCAGCTCGGGTGGCCCCTGAGTGGTGGCTGTTGTGACTCGTCCCTCTGTGCAGATGACACACAGGGGCCCGGAGAGGCTGTTTCCTGTGGGCAGCCGTCGAAGCCGGCGCTCAACCGCCTACACCGCCTGTCGAGGCCGCAGGCTGCCTCCCGCCCGCAGAGCCCTGAGCTCACGCTTGTCCACAGGGGTCTCGTTTTCTATTCTGCGGTGGGCCGGCTGCTTTTCCGAGGCCGCCCCCTCTCTGCCGCCATGCGGTGTGTGTGATCTCATCGCCCGCTCAGATCGGGGCTGCGGGGTTCCTGGAAGTCCCCTCACCCCCCTGATGGACTGTGCCTTTCCTGCCAATGCCTCTTCGCTCTCATTGTGCTCCCCCGGATACCCCAAAACTGTGCCCCCCACCTTTACGCTGCACATAAGGAAGAGTCGCCGTGTCAGACACCCCGCCTGGCTTGTTGGGGCGGCATTTCGAGTTTGGACAGGCTCGCCAGCGTGCCCACTGAGGAGGGAGGGAGGGAGGCCGTCGTTCAGACGACCCGCAGACGCGCTCATGAGCGGGGCCGAAAGCCCCTGGTGGCCAGGGCAGCAGCCCTCGCCCAGAGGAGATGACCCTCCCGACAGGACACTGCCTCCTGACCCAGAGAGCGAGTCACCACCCCGGGCCCTGCTGCCGACAAGCCAGGCGCATTACACTCAACACCACTGTCAGAGACCCAGCTTTGAATCCCAGCTCTGCCCCTAATTAGCTGTGTGGCTTTGGACAAGTCACTTTACCTATCTGTGTCTCAGTTTTCTTATCTGCAATATGGAAATGATAATGTAACCTAATCGCTCCCAGCTGTCTGCATCTTAGAGTCTTTCTAAGCATTTAATGAGACAGTACCTGTGCTTGACACATACTAAGGGTGTAACCAATGTAATCCACTCGTTTTTATTTTATTTTCCACATTTTATTTTTTTTATTTTTATTCCATTTCTTGGGGTTACCTCGTTCAATAACACAATACCTATTTCCGAATGCTTCCGAGCTGTGACGCTTCAAGACTTTTCATTTTTGTTGGTCCCCTGACCTGTCTCTTGTGGATTATCGTTGGCCACTTTTAGATGTGACACGTTGTCTTCTGTCCTTCAGGACCTAGCCTGACATCGAATGACTCAGTCCACGTACTGGAGCAACATTCATGACTTTTTTTTTTTTAATAGTAGAAAAAAAAGTTTTATTAGAAGGAAAAGTACCCTTCCAGACGTGGAAGCAGGTCTGAGCAAGAGAAGCGTGGCTCAGAAGGCCGACTTTTTTTTAATGTTTGCCATTTTTTAAAAATCATATCTCGTCTGTAGTGGAACTTGTATTGGTACATCTCATGGACACGATGCGGTTAAAAATGTCTGTGAAACACCTCGGGTGCAGGACGAGCTGAGCCAGCACACCGTGGACCCGGGGGCTCGTGTGTCCAGTGGGGTCAGTGGCGGGAGCACAGCTTTGCTGGTGACCGCGGGCGTCCTCGGAGGTGGGCCATCTGTGCTTCCAGAGGGAGCAAGGAGGAGATTCTAAAGGTGGCTCTTGGTACACCATTTCCAGAGTCAACCAAGCAGGAGGTCGACACAATGATCTGGAGGGTTTGGGCGGAATTCTGCTTATCTACATAATTTTTAAAAAGAACCAAAGGTTGGTCCAGGAATTCATGTATGATTTCACTCATGGGTGGGATATAAAACAAAAAGCGACAAAGGAAACAAACTCACAGGTACAGACGACAGAACGGGGGGTCCCTGGAGGGGGTGGGGGGCGGGGGGAGGACGAGTAGCGTAAGGGGGGCCAAATCTGAGTGACCGGAGGCTGGACCTCGGGCGGGGCGCACACAGCGGACTTTGCAGATGTCACCCCATCACGCTGCTTTCTGTCCACATGGCCACCGCGGCTCCTTCAGGAGCCTGCCAGGAGTTCCTTTGAAGACTCGGAGGCCAGACTGATGAAATGTTTGCCCCAAGCCATGAGTATGTTCTCTGCACAAGGCCCCTTTGACTGTGCCCGACTTCAAAGGCGGTGTGGGGTGGAGGCTGTGAGGCTGCTAAGCGGAGCCATGCGAGACTTCAGACACCGTCTCTCCAAGGTCCTTTTCCAGGGAGGCGGGGAGGGGTCCTGAGCGAACGCGCACCGGTTAAGACGGTGAGCATATTTTGCTTTTAAAACGCTCCTGTTTGTGGAGGCCAATCTGCGGGCCGTGAGTGTAAACCCCTCCCAGGCAACTGGATGACAAGCAGGGACGGACTTCAGGACCCGACCTGCCTCCGCGGGAGCAGCTTCTGAACACGAAGCGTCTTGCTACACCGCCTGGCAGCTGCTGAGCTCTCTCCCCACAAGTGCGACGTGTCAGCTCAGATTTGTGAACACGGGGATCGGTTTGAAGATTCTGAAGGCATAAGCCGGTGGCGCGGTTCCAGCGCAGACCGAACGAACCACCCTGTCACCTTTTGGACGCGATAAAAGAGAGATGTCAGCTGCATGGGGCCGGAGGCGGCAGCGGCTTCTGTCCCAGGGACTGCGGGCTTCCCTTTCCTCTTCCTTCTTCTAGTCCGGCGAAGTCCAAGGTCTTGGAATTCAAGCCAAGCCTTCTGGCTGATGTGGGGAAATGAGCAAGGCCATCCAGCCAGGCCGCCGGCCCAGGCCAGCTCCGCCCAGCCCGTTGCGTTGGTGTGGCCGCTGTTTGCGAGTCCACTTCGTCGCTGAGTAAGCCTTAGAAGTTAGCGGTGGCAGGTCAGCGCGGGAGGTCCGATGACTTATTTTAGCAGCCCGTGTGCTTGGTAAAAATTGGGGGTTCGAGATCATTTTAGCCGGGCAGAGAGGTAAAAGTCGCCCAGAGCATTTCCACCTGTCCCTCGCTCAGCTTCCCCTGAAGTCTACGTCCTCTAGAAAGAACCATGGGACAGTGATCGAAACCAAGAAATCCACTTTGGTACGACGCCATTAACTAAACCACGCGCTGCTTTGGAGGTGACCACTTTTCCCTCTAATGTCTTTTTTCTGCCCCAGGATGCAGTCCAGGACCCCAATCTTGCATTTCGTTGTGATTTCTCCTTGGTCTCTTTCCATCTGGGACGGTTCCCCAGGCTTCACTTGTCAATCACGCTTGCGTCAGAGGGAGAAAACACCAGGTAGCTATTTTGTCGGTGTCTGCCCAGTTGGGTTTGCCCGTTGTAGCAAGCGTTCCACAGAAAGGACGTGTATGGTCTTGTCAGTGCTCTTGATGGCTTGACTGGGGGGCTGGGTTTCTCTGCTGCAAGGTCACTGTCCCCAACCCCCTATTTTTTAGTTAATAAATAAATTAGGGAAGAGAGTTAGATTATGCATATATCCCATTTCTCTTCCGGCTTTTGCCCACCACTGGTAGCGTCCGTCGGTGAATCTTGCCTGCAATAATTATGACTGTGGTGTTTCATGGTGGTTTTGGTACTTTCCTCATTTTTTTCTACATTTGTTAATTTTTCTGCAAGGCCGAGCGGCCCCTTCTCCTCCCTCGATTTAGGCGTGTAGTCATTTAATTATTGACTCATATCAGCATGGACTCATGGGTACTTATTTTATCCCATGGGCTCTAATCTAATCACGACGTCGTTTTTGCTGGACCTCCAGGCGTCCCAGCTCGGCCATCGGGAGCGAGCTCTTTCAGGTTTGTTCCTGTGTCCTTGCAGTCCTGTACCTCCATCCCCATTCGAGCACTTTCTAGAACCTTCTGATCCTCCAGGCTCATCTTCTGGTTTTCGTTTCTCAGCCGCATTCACCACTTCTCCAAAGAGCCCCGGTTCCCTTTGATGGGTCATAGTATTTAAGGGGTGGCATTTGGGCACTGGGTAACGCCCTGGGATCGGAGCCTTCTCGGCAGACAGAGCTGGGAAGAACATGTAGGTATAATAACCCAGGCACATACACATATGCATATTTAGCTATCGATCTGTATACATATTTTAAAAACGTGGATTTATATGAATACTTCTGAGTCCAACTCAACATCACAGGGCTCATTGTAGCCTTCCCCTGAGAATCGCTAATCCATACCCCTCTGAGAAACAAGTTTACTAACTAGAGTACAGTATTTGCGTAGAGTTCTTTTTGTCCTAAGTCTTGAGGTATCCTGTTAAAATAGCGTTTTCAAAGTTGCAGAGTTCTTTTCTTCACCCTTTTTGGTGTGGTTGTATTATTCATCTGGGCTCACCGAGGTTAATTTGCTACCATTTAGATTCCTTTTTTGGGTTCCCGACACATTCCCGGTTTGTTCGTTTGTTCTAATTTACATATAGCAGTTTTTATTCTTTGTGGCTTATGGGTTCTGACAAACGCCTAGGGTTAGACGTCCATCGCCACAGTCACGATGGAGAAGGACTCTGTCACAGAAGTTCGCTCATGCTGCCCCTTCCTGTGCTTCACTCCCTTGCCATCGCCGATCTGTTTTCTGCCCTTGTAAGTGTGGCTCTTTCCAGAATGTTCAATAAAAGGAATCCACCATGCCATAGTCTTTTGGTTCTGGCTATTTCATTTAACAAACTGCATCTAAGAGTCATTCATTCGATTGCATGCATCCGTAATTTGATCCTTTTTATTGCTGGATAATATTCCAGCTCTTAGGCACCTCGGGCTATTGCTGTTGTCACTGTCATGCTGTCTGGAGTCCAGGCTAAGTGTTCCAGAGGGAAAGAATGCTCCCCAGCTGGTCCGGTGGTACCCTGGACCCTGGTCTTTTTCTTCAGTCTGCCTGCTCCTGTTTGCTCTCCACAGTCCTCAAACAGCTGCTCTGTCGCTCCGTCCAGGTGCTTTAAGGGCCGTTCCCGGCAGAGTCCAGGTAGAGGGTGAGTTCGCCATCTGACCCGGAACTGGAACCTCCGTCCGTTGTCTTTTTGCTTTTAAAAGTCCGAAGTCAGCGTGTTTCCTGATGATTGAGGTATTTTTTTTTATCTCCATGGAAACCTACAGGATCTTCACCCAGTCCCAGTGGTCCCGGAATTCAGAAATTTCCCAGCGATGTTCCTTGGTCCACTTTCGTCCCTCGTGTTGGGCACTTGGTGGCTTCTTTCATCTGGTAAACTTACGTCCTCTGTTCTGGGAAAAATTCTTGAATAGTTTCGTTGACGATTTCCCTCTGCTTCTCCAGTCTCTCTTTCTGAGGCTCCTCCTCCTCGTTTAAACATAGGCTTCCTGGACTCATCCTCTCCTTTTGTCTTTCATTGTCTCTTTGTTCTTTTGCTTTCGTTTCTACACTGTTTTCCATCAACTTTATTTTCCAGCCTCTCTATTTAATTTGTCAGCTGTGCTCTCGTGTTTTTAATTCCCAAGGGCTCATTTTGTTGTCGTTCTCGACATTTTTTTGTTTTGTTTTGTTTTTAAATAGCATTCTGTTCTTTTTACGAGGCTCTTCCATCGTCTCTCTGAGGATATTAATTATTTGGGGGAAAGTTTTCTTCTTCCTGCAGAGACTCCAGCTTGCTTTTTCCTTTTGTTTTGTGCCTATCTTCACGAAAAAGAGTTGAGAACCAGAGAGCTAGCTGGAAGCTCTGAGCTCAAGGCAGGGCTCGTTGACTGTCTGCCTCCCTGTAGGATGAGCTGGCTGGCGGACTGTTTGTTGAGCGTTCCCTAAGTTCAGTACCTTTGGGTCGTTTCTCTTGGGCTGGTCCGATTCTCCAGAGCAGAATTTCAGTCTCCTGCCTGGAAGCTGAGGATCTGGCTGCCGGCGTTTTAGGAGCTAAGTTGGGGGAAGAGGCCTGGGGGTCTCAGCACTCAGCATTTGTTCGTTGTGCATATAGTCATTTAATCGTGTTCGCATCTCAGCCCATGGACGGCCCGAGTGCGGTAGAGACGATACCTGAGAACGAGACTCATCTGCCCCCTCAGTCTCTTTCTGGAAGGGGGAGAGGTATAGAAGTTACTTTTTATGTTACACATTCATTGAGTTAGTGGACCCTTCCCACGCTGGGCACCGTGGCCTCAGACCTGGGTGAGACAGCGTCTGCCGTCACGCATCTCGGACACGGGCAGATCTGATCACGTGGCAGTGAGCCACGAGCGTCACGGGGATGTGTGTTGTGCTGAGCCCAGAGGAGCTCAGCCACAGAGTTGAGACGCTATTTTGTAGGTGGCAGGGCACCCCGCTAGCAGAGAGAGCTGGTCGAACTGGCATTTGGAGCCTGACTGCCGTAGCTGTGGCGGGCGGGAGGGGGGACGGAGGCACAGAGACCGCCAGTCCAGGGAGCCCAGACAGGGGACGAGACCCACGAGCGGACTCCAGGACTGGCGAGAAGACCACACACAGCAGGACGAGGTGACTGGCTGGTCCTCTGGAGAAAGCCGAGAGACAGGGACACGGGCGACTTTCGGGTTTCCGGCTCACGTGCCTGGGCGGATGGTCCCGCTGTCGGCCACGCTTCCTTTGAACACAACAAAAATCACGAAGTAGTCTTAGCGAATTCCGATCCCCCGCGGGTTACTTTTGGTACCAGAGTTTATGTCATTGTCCCATCTTTTCTAATAAAATTCTATCCCATAGCAAGTCGGGACTGTGACCAAGCAGAATAAAGGCAGGAGCTTTGGCCTTTGTCCCCCCAGCAGGAAGCACTCTGGGGCGACCGATCTGCTGTGACCTTGCACAGCCCGCTAGAGGACAGAGGGCTGGGGGCGGGGGGACGCCGTGCCGCTTCCGGCTTGGCCATGTGGCCAGGCGTGAACCCCACAGGTTATGAAGTATCTCATGCCGTAGCGGTATGGGAGAAGGGCCACGAGGAGAAGGAAATGTGTCACGAAGGCAGTCTGGCTGGGAACTGCTCCACGGACCGGCTTAGGGAACAGGCACGGTTCTGGCCAGTGCCTTGACGGAGAAGAAATGACACCCCAGATGGCCAGATCGTATTTTTCTCGGGTTTGAGTCAGCTTGGAGGGAAGCCGTTTTCTCAGTTTGAAAGACAGTTTTTCTTCCGATGAAGATGAATGCGTTTGAATCAGTTTAATTTCAAGGAACCCAGGTAAACGAAAAGTTTACTGTCGTGAGTTTTAAAGGAATTCGCTGGCTGGAGGGTCTGTGACACATGACGTAAGTGTGTTTTGTATTACTGAGCACTGGAGGTTTAAGCTGCAGGGCATATATGCTCACCGAGGGTGCGTGCGTGTTTACCTTGCACCGAAGACAGAAGTCTCGGAGAAGCCCCGGTGAGCAGGTAAAACCATCCTGCTCCAAACGCACCAGTCTACTGTGGGTGGCTGCCATGTCGCCGGCTTCTTCAAACATATCTGTCCACTGCAATGTTCTCTTCCTGAAAGCAAACACCTCCTAATAGTTGCTTCTTGAGTGTATCATTAAGCCTCGCCAAATGCAGATATGGCTACGACGCTTTCAAAGTCACGGCCCACACAGCCACTTATCTCTGTGACTGGCGATGCACGCAGCAGAGGCGTGTAGGGAGCGTGAATGAAGTGTCCGTCCCCAAACACCGGGTAGTCAGAACCCAGCCCCCAAATCGCCACCACAGCATGTGGGAAGGCAAGGGGGCGCATTAGGTGGAACCCTGCCTGAGTGTCTTGTTAACCTGCGGCCACACAGAGCAGCCGGGCAGAGGGGTGCCTCCAGGCTCCGTGGGCGGCTTGGGACACTCTGCTGGAGACTGGAAGTTGTTTGTTCACTCCTTTCAAAACTAGAGATGCAAAGGGACAACAGCGGAAAGATGACCAGTCGTTTGTAACTGGTTGGCTGCACTTGACCAGCCCGACGTATTTATAATCGTTCAAAATCGAACACCAAACTTCCTGTGTGTCATCTATCATCCCCACGGCAGAAGTTCATTATGCTGCATGTCCCCACGAAACCCGAGCTAAAGGCAACCTTTCCTTCCCGAGCTTTCCCTTTTAGTAAAAGAGCTACTGCTTTAGCCTCTGAATCACAGCAACCGAGGGCCACTTCAGGTGGCGGGTCCCCCGGGGCTGGAGCTGCAGGAGTATAACCTGGCGGTTACGTCACGCAGCCCGAGAAACCCCAGGGCGCCGAGAGCTTCCTGCCCGGCGACCTTGGGCAGCTGGAGGCCCCGTGCCCCCACGGCCACCGCTGTTCGTGTGTGAGCACAGTTCTGATGCTCCCAGGGCAAAGTGCGGGTGCCCGTGGGGACAGTGAATCCATGTGCTCGGCCGCCGACAGCTTCCCAGTTGATGGAGCAGCTTGCTCAGGTGTTTATCAGCAATGGTGTTAGTTTGCTTGCTTTTGTTTTTCTAAAAAGAACTGGTGTGCGGGATGAGACATCTCCTACCTTTGAACTTGCTCAGAGCACCGTTTCCTCCTCAGGAGACAAGCAGAGGCAGGGCCAGCATGCAGAACGTCTTGCCCGGTTTAACCCTCGGAAAGCGGGCCTCGCCTCCTGGCCGAGGACGTGGATCCGGGAGCCCCTCGGCCCCGGACTCGTTCACATCTCAAGCCTCAGTCTCCTCATCTGTGACATAGGTGTTGGTGAGGACTCAACGAGATAATACACACACAATTAAAAGGCACCCGGGGCTGGCAGAGCCCCTGGGTCTCCCGGGCACTGTGCTGTCTGTCCTCAGCTCGCTTACTCATCGGAGCGGTCCCGTGACGGAGGGACCGCTGCATCCTGTCAGCCCCCTCTGCAGATGGCGAGCTGCGACACAGGAAGGCACAGACGAGACAGCAAGCTGCTCCGCGGCAGGCCAGGGTTGGAACGCGGAGCCCGAGCTCTCCCTCATGACATCGGACGGCCCGCGTCGGCAGGCCGGTGAGCGCCACGCTCTCAGAGATACGGGCACAGCTCGTCCCGTCGCACTTGGCAGACACTGCATTTTGTACAAACCAAGGTGCGTGGCGGCCCCGCGTCCAGCCAGTCCAGCAGGCTCAGATGACGGCTAGCGTTTTTTAGCAATGAAATATTTTTAAAGTATGTACGTACCTTGGTTTTTTAGACATAATGCTGTTACATACTCAAAGGACTACAGTGACGTGGAAACGTGACTTTTAGATGCACGAGGAAACCAAAGAAGTCACGTGACTGGCTTTGTCGTGATCCTCGCTTTATGGCGGTGGTCGGGGACCGACCCCAGAGTGTCTCCGAGGTTTATCTGCATCCAATAAACATTAGAAGAGGGGACAGATGGATCTGCTGTGCCAGATGCCGTGTCCCTCCTCTCTGGACACAGTGCTAAGGGGCACGGTGGCCTATAAAGGGCTAATAGTACCTTTTGCTTCTCAAAGGGTCCGTCAGTTCTTTCTCTATGGCCCAGGAGGTTGGGGTGACCAGGAGTCTGTAGGGTGTCGAGCCAGTAGTCACTGCAGGGTCGGTGAGCTGACCAGGCACTGCCAAAGTGGTCAAGCCAAGGCTGGAGCACGTCAGGTCGTGGGAGTAGCTCGGTGGGGGTTGCATGGGAGCAGAGCTGTGGGAACCCATGATCTCGGCAGCCCGTAGCGTGTGTGTGTGTGTGTGTGTGTGTGTCTAGGAAGGTGACAGAGAACTTCCAGTCCTGGGAGAGAGAGCTCAGGGTGGGCGTTGGGTCTTGGCTGAGGAGGCTGGGGGCAGGCATGGGTGCGTCCTCAGGGGAGCTGGCAGTGCAGCTGTGCTTTGAAGAAGCTCCGGAGGAGATTCTGATCGGGCCTCACGGGGCGGAGGGAGGCGCCTGAACAAGAAAAACAGGCCTAACGGGAGCGAAGGCCTGGGGCCGTCTTTGCATTTTGTGCCCCCCCACCCCACAAACACACACTTCCACACGTCCTCCAGCAGCCTACCAGTGGCCCAACCCACAATGGAGAATTCCTGCCGTGTGGTCCACATTGCAGCGAAATATTTCCCGCTTCAGTCTCAGGCAGCTGAGGGAGCACGCCCGAAGCCACGGTGCTCTCGAAATAGCGACGTATTTGTTTCTAGTAAACGACCTGAGAACAGTTTCATGGGGGGGAACGTAGGACTGTGATAGATGGGTGCAACCTAAAATCAGCCTGTCACGCCAAGCCTGGTTGGTTATTTCCACGTTTTTCTGCTGATTTTTGTTAGCCACGCTCATTTATTTGCTTTATCGTTATCTGTGTTCACCGGCGGACAAGTGGTCGCAGTTGCCAAAGATTTAAGAAAAATTTACGAGAGAAACTTCAACCGAATACGCAGAGGTCGAGTTGACTTTGGGGCACTCCTGCTATTCTATGCCCCTGAAAATTGGTAATAACTGCAATGATTTAATTTTGCCTGCAGAACCCCGAGTCTAGCCACGGAATAAATCCCGGAGCAGAGTTTGAGAACCGATAACTTTTTATCACATTTACTGCTTCCTTAACTGTCCAACTGTCAAACGGCAGCTGAGTTTATATATATATTCTTCACCCATGTAGCGGCGAGCTCTGGGCCACGTGAGGGCTTCGGTCAAAACGGAAGCCGTCCTGTGATGTTCCAGCTCTGGAGAGTGGCTCCCTGGGTTCTTCCTACCCCGAATACCAGCCCCCTGCAATCCGTGGCAACAGGGAGCCCTCTTTCCCGGCCCAGCTCCCAGACCACTCGCCTGAGTCACCAGCTGAGGGCCGAAGGGCCTGCAGAGGACTCTTCTGGGTGCAGGCGTGAGCCAGACCACTGCGGACCCCTCTCGTTTCCGCCCGAGGCCCTTCGAGGCCAAGGAACTCACCGCGTCCCACAGAGAAGGTCCTTTTGGATCAGCTGTGGTCCCCAGCTCTGTCTTCCAAAACCACGCTCTTGCCATCAGCATGTTCCCCATCGTGCTGTTGACATTCGGGAACTGACCATGTCCCGCAGTGGTCAGGGCTCAAGGTTTGGAGTCATTTGGGCTAGAACCCCCGAATCGTAATTATCTTCACCATCGACCTACCGTGTGACCTTGGCCGGGTACTTAACCTCTCTGAGCCTCGGTTATCACATATGGAAAATGTGAATAACATCAGTGTCTATTCCAGGGATTGTTATTGGAAAGGAACTGCCTGATGGATAGAAAGCTGCCGGTAAGCTTAGATATCATTACGCTCCCCTCTCCCAAATGACAAAATCAGGGAGGGCAGGGACCTCTCCTTGGACACCTTTGAATCCCTTCGTCACAGTCGGCAGAGCGCCTGCAGGAGGAATTTAATGAGCGTACGACATGAAAGAGAACGGGCTGAACGGAGAGACAGGAAGCCGAGATAATTATTTGAAATATCTAAAGCCACCAGAAGGCTGAAACGTGTCATACCCATGCTCCCGCAAGAGGAACGTGCAGAGCAGAAGGCAGAACCCAGAGCAGAATGCAAAGAGCAAGGACCAGCTGGGGCAGGAAGTGGAGGAGAGACCGGGGAAGAGGCTGGCCAAGGTCACGCAGAATCAGGTCAAGTTCTGGGAGAGAAAGAGCAAAGACAGACACGTGAGGACCGAGCGCTAATGAGCAGCGGCGCCGAGGAGAACAGGGCGGTGAGGTAAATGCCAGCCGAGCACGGAGCGGGCTGCTGGGCTGACCTCACGCGCGTTCCTAAAAAAGGAAGAGTCTTTCCAGCACATGGGGGTTTTGAGTCCGAGCGTTTCTACGCACCCTTTCTCCTGCTGGCATGGCTTTACGGATGTGACGGCAGCGTGGCCGCCTCCGGACCCGTCTTAAGCATAGAACCCTCTGCGGCGTCCGATGGGGGCCGCGGCCTCTGCCTGGCGCCCCCTCCTCTGCCCGGGGCCACTGAGCGTGCTCCTCCGGGGGCAGGAAGCGACAGTATGCCGGTGCGCCTTCTGAACCGAGCGAGACAGCTGCCTGCTCGGGGGTGCTCTAAGAAGGCGTAAAGCCTAGTTATCAGTCGAGGTGACGGCAGAAGTGGGGACACCACTCATCCAGACACTCTGGGATGGGGTGTGGGGGTTCATCTCGAGCTAGCTCATGTTTGTCCCGTACTTCAGGATGACTTTGAAGGTTTACTTGGACATTCTCGCCCAGGAGAAGGGGCCCTGGCAAACTCTTGCCCATGCCATATATCTTTTGGGGAGAGAAAAGTGTTCTGGGAGAGCCTGAGAGAGGAGGCAGAGGGGACAGGGCCATCCCTGTCCCTCGCTCCACAGGTTGCTGGCCCCCCGGAATGACTGGTGTGCCAGGCGTGGCCACCCCCACCCCCTTCTCTGTGCTGCCCAGAGGTGAACGGTGTGCTAACTCCATCGCAGGAAATACTATACACTGGATGTGTGTAGGAGCCGGGTCACACAGGCCCCCTGCGATCAGAGACGGGCTCCGAATTAGGGCTTTCTCCCGCCTCCCCCAGAATCCGCTGGTAAGTGTTTGCCAGCTCGCCACTGTGCACAACACCCGGGAGGAGCAGCCAACCTACGAGAGAGAATGAAGTTCACGAAGCAGAACCTGCGGCTGACAGGCGGGTAAGTTCACTGTCGTTCACGAGGCCTGAGAAGGGTGCCACCCGAGACTCCGCGTCACTGCCATTCGCCGTGCGGCCCTGGAAGCCACAGAATCGGTGTCTGTTCCTTCCTTCCTTCCTTCCTTACTTCCTTCCTTCCTTCCTCCCTCCCTCCCTCCCTCCCTCCCTTCCTTCCTTTCTTCCTCTCTTTTTTCCCCCTAAAATGGAGGTCTCCAGTTGCAAGACCCCCAGTTTACAGATTGCACACATCCTATGGCCGTGAGGAGTCCACATGGGCCTGGTGTAAAAGTCAGCACGTTGCCTGCCACTTGGTGGCTCCAGGCCCTGCGGTGGCGGGTGAGGGTGCATGGGGACATCTTAGGTGTGTGGCCTGGAGGCTGCCATTGTTTTATTTCCAAGCTGAATTCCTACCCCTCTCTTTTAAGCCTTATGATAACCCTCCTGTGGTGACCCTGGATGATAACCCTCGAGCAGTGACCCCGGGTGATAAACCTCCCATGGCGATCCTGGGTGATAACCCCTCCCTGCAGTGACCCTGGTAACCCCAGTGATAACTCTCATGTGGTGACCCAGGTGACAACCCTCCTGTGGTGACTCTGGTGACCTGGGTGATAACCCTCCTGCTGACCCCAGGTAATAAGCCTCCTGCAGTGACCCCAGGTGATAAGCCTCCTCGGTGACCCCGGGTGATAAGCTTCCTGTGGTGACCCCGGGTGATAAACCTCCTGCCGTGACCCTGGCGACCCTGGGTGATAAGCCTCCCGCTGCGACCCCGGGTTCCAGGAGTGCCGCTGAGGCCTGGGAGCAGTGAGCGCAGCCCCCGTGTGCTCCGGGCGCGGGCCTTTGTATGGTTTGGGGATCACTCTCTGTACTTCCCTCAAAGTCGCCAGCCTCGAGGTTCACTCCACTGGTTGACCTACTTTTCCGCTGAGAGACCGTGGCCTGACTTCCTAAAGTCCTTCGTCTCTAGGTTCCGGCCAGGAGGGATCTGTGCTGCTTATGAGATAACTTCAGAGACGCAGCATGGTGTAGTAGAAAAAGGATGGAGTTGGGAATATGGAGTTCGGAGTCAGAGACGGGTTCGAGCCACGCTACTCTACTGCGGCGAGGTCAGAAGCGGGTCCAGAGTTTACGGGGCGGAGGGGGACTCTCTGGGTGATGCAGACATTTTATGTCCTTTCCGGAGGGGGTCACGCAAGGATTCATGTTGGTCGCCATTCATCCAACAACACCGCGGATCTGTGTGTTCTTTGAATATAAATTTCACGGCACTCGTTAAAAGGGCAGGTTCAAGTCCAGGCCCTCTCTCTCTCGCTGTTTGGACAAGTGCCTCACCCCTCTGAACCTCGGTTCCCTCTCGACAGAGTGGCAGGACCGCGCGTACCTGCACCGTGGGTGACCGCAGACCTTAAATGGGACCACGTGAGTCCAAAGTGCTTTTGTAAATGATAAAAAGCCCTCTACGTGGGGGATTGCAACGTGCTTCCCACAGCTGCCTTCCAGAGCAGATTGTCGAGCTGCTACAAAGCTGTGGGCTGTGCCTCGCCACTTCCCTGGGAGATTAGTGTTTATCTATTTTAAGGAGACTCTGGAGATATCAAAATGCTGTAGAAAAGCAAATGGAATATGGGTTTGCCGGGGAGAGGAGGGCTGGCTGAAAGGGAACAGCTGGCTGAGAAAGCCATCAATCCAGCTCTGCTGCGGAGCCAGACAAGGCTGGGAGGGAGTCGCTAAATGCCAGAGAGAGAGAGAGAGAGAGAGAGGGAGAGAGAGAGGAGGAGGAAGGGAGGCAGAGAGAGAGAGAGAGAGAGAGAGAGTCGTGACCAGTAAAAGCAGCAGGAGTTAGAAAAAATCAGCATCTTGCTAAACAAACTGGGTCACATTCGCGATGGAGTTAGTCACTGAGCAGAAAGCGTTTTCAGGGAAAAAGCAAACGTTTCGAGGACTGTGGTGACTCAGCTGGAAGTGGCAGAGCCGCTTCGGTCCCGTCCTGGTTTGGTCGTGAAGTGAGAGCCGCTTCCCTGGGGCCTGTGCTATTTCGGGTTCGAACTTGGTCTTTGCTCACAAAAAACCTTTCCGTTGGAAGGGAGAGCACAGCACACGCTTCAAAATGAACAATCTTAGAGGCGAGCCGGGCGGATGGGAGACAGGCCATGCGGGAAGGCTGATCCAGAGCTCTCCCTCGGAATTCGAGTGGGAGGTGACAACTGCCCGAATGCCACCAGGCTCCGCAGTGATGACACCGGCAAAAACTCTCCGTCTGGAAACTCGAACGTCAGAGCGAAGAGCTCATGTCCGTTGGTAACGAAACCTTGTGAGACGAATGAACAAGGCTGAAATCCAATTTTAAATGGCCAGCCGCAAAGGCAAAGTTAAAACAGGGAAAGATCTGACAGGAAGACATAATCGACAAGAGAAATCTGATGCGTGACATTTTGATCGTATCCTCCCCATAAAAATGTCGGCGCTTTCTGCCAGATATTTCTGCCGAGAAATGAGAAACGTTGAAAAAGGAGGGGCCGTGTCGCTGGAGACGCCGTGACTGTAAAAGGCAGTTTAAAGCGACGGGCATCGGCGGAGTTCCTCCCAACGAGCGAGGTTATAAAATTAGGGCCGGAAACTACCAAATCTGGGTGAGAAAAAAGGAAAAAAGCAACTTCAGTAACAGCAACATCTAAATTTATCCTTACGTAACTTACATTTCCTCCCGATGTTTGTTTCTTCCCCTGGGCATGTCAGGTGTCTTTTTTTTGTCCCGTCCCCTAAGAGCCGTTGTCCCCCGCGGGTGCTTACCTCTCACAGGCGTTTGGTGGTGACGCCAGGGACTGGAGCCAGGTGGTTTGGACCCAGGTGCTGTGCAGCAGAGGACCAGGGTGCTTTTCCTGTGGGAGAAGGACCGAGTCTTTGCACAAGACGGTCACTCTGGGAAGGATGGAAGGCAGCAGGAGAAGAGGAAGACCAAACACGAGATGGACCGACTCCGAACCCGGAGGCTGAGTCTGCAGGAGCCGAGCGGGGCTGAGGACAGGGCGCTGTGGACGTCACTCATGCACAGGGCCACCAGGAGTCCACGCCGACTCGACGGCACATAACGAGAGCAGAGCTGTCCCCACGGGAGCAAGGCAGGGGGTTGGGTCGAGGTTGTGGGGTGCACCGCTACGCAGGCGCCAGTGCTCAGGATGCTAAAGGGGGCTTCCGCCACCCAGGCCTTCATCCCACTGGAAACCTCAGCGCCCGGAGGGCTCGGGTTCTGGCTGTCCTGCTTTGTTCATCGGTGTCTGGCTATGAGCCTGGGCCGCCTGTGGCCTGGCGCTGGCTGCACGTGCCTCTTCCAGGCCTTCCGGAACACGGCTGAAGATGCGGCGTCTCCCCCATGTCACCTGTGTGCTATGAACCCTAAGGGAACCCCTGCTTTCCCCCCTGCTTTGGGGCTCACCCACTTGAGTCCGAAACCCAGGTCCATCGCTAACTGGCCAGGTAGGAAACCTCCGTGACAACTGATTTTCTTGCCCCAAAGGTGGCACAGAGTAGGTGAAAAGCCCACGCTCACGAGCCATAATTACCTGCTTGACATTTTTACCGGGGATTTGAATGGCAGGCAGGGAGCTAACGGGAGAGACCAGGGACCCTCAGGGCTGCGTTTGTGTCCCAGAGCAACTACGGCGACACCTGTGACCCTGAGGTACAATAAGAAATGTAAGTTCCGTCTTCATCCCTGGTTCCTGCCAGGGCAGCTCCCCACACTCTGAATTTCCTGGGCGATGGGAGTGAGAGAAGCACCTTTTGTGAGTCATAATGAGCCCCTTTCAGCCCTCCCTGAGTTCATGCTAATGAAGTGACCTTGGAGCGGGGCGGGCCACCTCCGATGACAAAGCTGGAGCTTTCTCGGCCTGTTCCCCTTGACCTCCGGGGAGGGGCGCGGGGTTGGGGATTGAGTTAGTCGCCAGTGGCCAATGATTTAGTCAATCATACTTCTGTGAGAAACCTCCATACAAAGCCCTGAATGGTGAGGGTTGAAGAGATTCTGGGACGGTGACCTGCCCAGGGAGGGACGGGGGCCGCCCCTCCCCCCCCCAGTACCCTGCCCCATGCGTCTCCTCCATTGCCCTGTTCACACGTGACCTTTACAAGACCCTTTACAATAAACTGCACGTAGAGTATTTCCTTGGGTTCTGTCAGCTATTCTAGCAAGTTACTGAGCCCGAGGAGGGAGCTCCAACTTCACAGCTCGCTGGTCACAAGTCCTGGGGGCCCCTGAGGAGCCACTGGCACCTGAAGTGGGAGCAGTGTTTTGTAGGACTGCCCCTTAACCTGTGGGGTGTGTTCTCACCCTGAAGAGTTAGTGTCAGAACTGAAATAAACTGCAGGAGACCTGGGAAGATGGTCGGTGTGGGTGGGAGGAACCCCCACGCGTTTGGTCTCAGCAGTGTCATGGGTAGAAACGGGTCGTGAGCTGTGACCCAGACTTAGGGGTCCGGCCCACAGTCAGGCCTTCTGAGATCGGACCGGGCAGGGCCTTCCGATCGTGGCAGAGCTCTTCAGTTGTGACTGAAACAGACTCTGACAAACGTAGTTGGAAAAAGACTCTGCTAGAAAGGTCTAGAATAGTTGTTGGATGCTGGAGAGCTAGGCGGAAGGAAGGGAGGAAGGGAACGGCCATTAGCAGGAAGGAGTGGACAGATGCTGTGTCCCCCCCACCCCGTCCTATCGGAACTTCTCTGCTCTACCGGTTTCCATCACGTCCTGTCCCCCTGGGGCTCGGAATGGCCTGGACTGGGGTCTGTGTGCCACCATCCTCCCAAGAGGAGGGATGGGCAGACACGTGACTAAAGGGCCCTCCAAGACTTCTCAGAATAAGGAAAAAGTAATTCCCTAATGGGAAATCAGGGCACTTTTACCCCCAAAACCAGGGAGGCCTGTCCGACAGGCCAAAGCCAGAGACTCTGGTTGCTGGTTTCAGGCTTCGCCGCTGGACGAAATGACGTGGAAAGCTCAGGAACGAGGCTCTGACTACTCAGGAGGAGCTCAGACAGGGCGACCACAACAGGGACCGTGTGGCCAGTGTGACACCTAAGACGTGGCGCAAGGACTAGGAGATGGAACCCACAGAGGAGGAGGCTGAGTGGCACCTGGTGGCCGCCCTCAGGCAGCCGAGGGTCTGGGCCGCGGAACAGGCTGATTTATATTCCCGGCTCCCAAAGGAAGAATGAACGTCAACCGATAGATAGACTTTCCTGGGGAAAGGGTTCAGCTCAGTGACTCCGGGAAACACCGTTCTCGAAACCAGCCGCCGGAGATGACGAGCCGGTGTCGGGCCGGGCACTTTGCACCCCGGGACACCTCTGTTCTGGCACTGGCACAGTCCCCACGGTGTCCCAGCACAGCCGTGGGGCGGGCCGCGACCTGCCAGTCTCTGTGGCCCTCGCTCCCTGGCTGACTGCATGGGCGAACAAAGCCCCTTTCCCACGCGGGCTTCTAAGTGTGCACGGTGGATGGAGAGGACGAGGCGGGCCGTAGACACCCTGCGTGACCCGCTGCCTGCCCCCCTGCCTGGGCCCGCACGGTCCGCGCCTGCCAGGGGAGCATCCGCAGTGGTGGTCTCCCTTGTGTCCTGTCGGCCGGATTCCCTCGTGCCCCTCTCCGGCGAGGTCAAGCCAGCATCTCGCTCTACCCCGAGCCATCCCAGCAAGCATGTGCAGAGTCCCCTGGGCTACGCCTGCCGTGAGGACACTGTCACAGCCGATTTGGAAGGGACATTCGTGACCAACGAGTTTACGATGGCTGGTTGTATCTGGGCAGGATGGTTCGATGATTTCTTGATTTCTTTCGGACACTCACAAACTCCTAAAATAGCCCGCACCACTGTGGGCAGTTTCTGTTGCTAAAGTTCTTTCTTACTTTGGGGCGAAATTTGCCCACTATGTGACAATGTCTATCGCAATTTAAAATGCACGCGGCCTTTGATCGCTTTTAACATTTCATTCTCCAGATCTAGTCCCTATGGCTCAAAGACATATACGCAAAGAGGTTCACTGCAGTAAAAGACTGGACATAAATTAAATGTCCAACCAAGGGACTGATTACAAAAATTACGAAATATCCGTTCTATGGAATGACTCCCAGAATTAAATTCTTTAATGACCGAAGAATTAAAGCATTCTCGTGCGCTGACGGGAAGAAGCCTCACGTCAGTCTCTGCGTCTGGCCATCTCTGGGTCACGTGGGTTTGTGAGAAAAAGGGAGGCGCTCGAAACTGTGCGTCACGTTTGTGTGATTGGAAAGAAGGGTGCGGATGAACCGATGTTTAGGTCTCACCTGGAAAGGTAGCGGTGACCGGGGGAGATCAGAGGTGGGCGGGAGCGTTTCGTGCGCACACGAATACGTGTGTACGTGTAGACACATACGTGTCTTCATATCCGTGTGCAGATATGTCACGCTCTCTTTTTTTCCTTTTGAAATATCTTACCCTGTGCATGTATCACATGAAGAGAACGTCTTTGAACATGGGCCCCCTTAGGCAGCAAAAGCAAAAATAGACAAACGAGACTACATCAAACTTCAACACGTTCATGCATCAAAGGACACACTCAACAGAGCGAAGACGCCACCCACGGAATGGGAGGAAATATTTGCGAATCTCATATCCGGTACGGGATTCCTCTCCACAACGTTAAGGAACTTCTACGAATCAACAACGACAACAACAACAACAAACAACCAATAACCCGACCGAAAAATGGGCCAAGAACCCGAATAGGCTTTTCTCCAAAGAAGACACACGAACGGCCAGCATCATGAAAAGATGCTCGGCATCACTCATCATCAGGGAAATTGCAAATGAAAACCGCAGCGAGGTGTCACCTCACAGCCCTTGGGGTAGTCGCCATCGAAAGAACAGAGAACGAGCGTTGGGGACGATGCGGGGACATCGGAATATCCGTGTCCCGTCGGCGAGCATGCGACGTGGGGCAGCCGCGACACAAAGCGGCGTGAGCTTCCTCAGAAAATATAACCGTCAGATGACCACATGCTCCGGCGATCCACCCCACCGCTGGGTATATATCCAAAAGAATTCAAATCGGGACCTGGAAGAGAGAGTCGCACATTGTGTCGATTGCAACATCGTTCCCGACAAGCAACAGCTGGAGGCAACCCCGATGTCCACCGGTGGACGGCTAGATAGAGCAGACGTGCTGTACACACGCGATGAAATATTATGCCGCCTTGAAAAAGGAGGAACCCCTTGCCACATGCCACGACACGGATGAACCTCCGGGACCTCCTGCGACGTGACGTAGCCAGTCACGAAAGGATGAAGGCCACTCGAGGCGTCCCCGTGAAGTATCTGGAAGAGTCAGACGGCACAGACAGAAAGTTGGAGGGTGGCTGCCAAGGGCCGGGGGAGGAGGGGTCAGCATTCAACGGGGGCAGAGTTTCAGTTTTGCAAATGAAAGACTTCTGGAGCGCGGCCGGCCAGCAATGTGAATGTCCTTAATGCCACCGAACTGTACACTTAAAAACGGTTCAGACGGTTAAAAAATATCCGAGCTCTCGAATTCCAGCTCAAGGCTCACCTGGTCTTACCTTTTAAAACTGTACCCATGCCTGATTTTTTTTCCCCACGGCAACATGCATTTGAGGACTCCTCCTGTGGCCCCTTAAACCGGCTACCTCTTCTCCAAGTTCAACAAGCCGCCTTCTTTACATGGCTGCTTCTGTCGCCGGCCATCTGGGACCCCTGGACCTGAGGCCCTGTGGCTGGACCCACTGGAGCACAGGAGCAGGGCACTCCCAGAGGCACCCGCGCCCAGGGAGGCCCTGCCCTGGGCAGCCCGTGGACCCTGGGCCCGTGGGGTGGGGGGAGGACCGTGCGTGGGGAGTGGGCCAGGAGGGACCGAGGTGGCGTCTGCCAAAGCGGGCTGTGCTGGGCTGTGCGGTGCCCTGACTAGGCCCCGTGTCCCCACACACAAACACTGTTGGCTAGAAAGAAAGAGAAAGCCAGTAGCCTTTAAATTCACACGGCTGCTTTATGTGTTTTAAGGTGTTTTACAAATGGGGTTCAATCTGCTGCTCAGTGCAGCCCTTTGAGGCAGGTGGTCAGTGACAATCCTCACTTCATGAAGAAATGGCCTTGGCCTTGGCCGGAGAGATGAAAAATCGGCTCTGTCATCCGGGTCCTTTCTCGCTGGACCCTTCCCACTTCGCAGCCTGCCTTCGATGTCACATAAAAACGGACAAAAAACAAGCGACACAAAAACACAACCAAAAAGGACCATTTGCTAAATTGTCCCGAGCCTTCTAACAGAGAGTGTCGTCTGTAGGCTGAACGAGACCCCGGGTCACCAGGCACATCCGCGGGTGCCCAAGGCCCTTTGTTGGGGGGGCCTTGGACAGGGGCCTCCGCAAGGCCTAGGAGCCGGGGCCCCTTCCTGGACCCCACGGGCCAGGCCTGAGGCTGCCTCCGCCAAGGGCAGGGGACCAATGGAACTTCCCACTCTGGAACTTCCCTCCCCGTGGCTGTGTAGGAGGATCCTGCGCCACACAGGGCCTGGGGGCTCCCTCTCCTGCGGGCCCAGGAGACCCAGAGCGGCAGCTGGGAGAGGCGGGGGGCAGGGAGGGGGACGCCTGGCAGCCAGGAGGAAGCGTGAGGCTCAGGGGCCTCCGGCAAGGCCGCTGTGCCGTCACCCCGGGGCTGCACACACCGCCCCTGCTAACTTCATGTCCCCTTTTAGGGTGCTCTCCTGCCATCTTAACCTCATTCCAGCAGGAAAAACGAGTTGGGGAAGCAGAAAGGACAGGCGCATGGGAAAATCTCCTGCAGTCTGGGGCACCAGGGCCCCCGGGAATGAGACAAGGGCTGATCCTCTCGGTCCTAGAGAAAGACACTTTACTAACCCGGGGCCTTCTAAACCGGCAAACGCTGTGGGCTCGGGAGAAAAGGGGCAGAGCCGAGCGGGGTTCTGCAGGAAGTCTGCTTCCTGGCCTCCGGCTGATGGATGGATCTAGTGGCAAGGAGTGAGATTTAAAATATTTCACGAGGGGGCCTGACCAATCAGAGCGTCACCTGAGCCAGCTCCGGGGCCCGCCGCTGGGCCACATGTTCCCCCTTTGGCTGCAGGATGGCGGGAGGGCTGGCGGGAGCTGGGGTGGGAAGTGGGGGGCTGGGACGGAGCCCAGGGGAGGGGCTGGGCCATGGCTGTTTTCACGCGCACATGCGGTGTGGCTGTAGCATGTCACGGCAGCTGGAGAGAGGTCCTGCGGGAGACCGTCGCCTCTGGCCGCCTCCTGCACGTCGGTCCCAGCCTTGGTGGCCTTACCCGGCTCAGGGCCAGCAGTGCACATGCTCGTCCTGGGACACAGTTGTGTGCCTGTGTGCCTGCAGAAACTCGTGCACGGGGGGACATCCGAGGACCCCCTTCTGCCCGTCCTCCTCTCCTTCCAGGATGTGGAGCAGCTGGGACATGCTGGCGGACGCTGCCTCATCTCCTCCGGAATCCAGGGCCCTTCCTCTGCGGGCAGGAGGGGCTGGGTACCCTGGACCCAGACCAATGTCTGCAGGAAGGGCCCGACACCTGCCAAGCTGCTGGCTTCCTGTCTCCTCCCCTGGGGCTCCAGGTCCCCCCGGCGTTGGAAAAACGTGTCCCGTGCTCTGTGGTTTCCAATCTTCCCCATCTGGTCTCCTGAGAGTGAAAAATCAGGCAGCAAGTTTCCTAAGACAGGAGGCAATAGCCCTGTCAACCAACGGCCTCACCTCCGAAGACCAGCCCAGGATGCCGAGGGGACGGGTGACCGCCTTAAAGGTCCTTCAAGGTCCCTCTCCATCTTCAGGTCTGACAAGCCTGCTCCTGAGAGGCTCGCGGTGCTGCTCCTCAGTTTAAAACGTTGATTTCTCGACACGTCGCTTTTACTTCTCATCCATACGTATGGTTTAGAAATTCACAGGTGCCCAAGGCTTACAGAAAAATCACGACCCAGAAGCCCCCTGCCCCGGCCGTTCTCACCTCCAGCTCGCTCCCCCGAGCCGACCGCTGTCTGCGATTTCAGCTGTGCTTCTGGCATGTGCAGAAATTATCCTAAATAATATGTTTACCAAGCCGTACCTTTACGTTTTAGATGTTAGATAGCGCCTACTTATTACTGGGGAAGATGCGGGGTTAGCTCCCGACCCCGCTCCCCAGACACAGGCAGGCACGCTTTCTCCTCACCTCCCCCCGAGTTCCTGTATTGCTTCCTGTCCTGGCCGCCTTTCGTCGCGAGGCGGGCCATTCTCCACGAGCCACTACGAAAGAACAAAAGTGCTCCCTACGAAACTGCCATCCAATACTTAACATATCGGCTACAAGAGGCAGTATGATTTTCAATGTGCGGAAAATCCGGGCATTTCGGAATGTCATGAATTGGGGTCATTCATTCAAACTCTCCTCGGTAGGAGAAAACATTGATAATCTCTCCGCTGCGTTTTTCTTCCCCTGGGGACATCCTTCAGAATTGTCCTCTTGCCTTGATCTTGGGCCCGGTTCCTCCTCTGTGGCCCACTGCAGCCACCGTCTGGGCTTCCCTTCCACACGGCCTGGGGGTCCTCTTTGCCTCTCTCTCCCTTGCACTGGGTTCCCCTGCGCTGGAGCTCCCGTGTTCTCTCTTGGTTGACTCTTGGTTTTGTTGGAGCACACTCTCCGGTAGCTTTCTGAGAACAGGCACGCAGCAGGTTAAGTGTTGGAGACCTTATAAATGTCTTTATTCTACTCTAGCACGTGATAGTTTGTCTGGATCCAAAACTCAGCTTTGGGAATCATGTCTCTTTATGTTAGAGGCTTCTTCCCTCCAACGTCTGGTGACTTACGGCTGGCACTGAAGTGACGTGTGCCTGGGTGACGGTGGTCGATTATCGGCTTCCCTGTCGGTGATTCCGCGGCCATCTGCGTTTCTCTGGGGGCTGCTGCCAGATCAGCCGCTCGAACGTCTCTTCTCCTGAACCAGTCAGCTTCTGTAGAGATGAAGCCATCTGATCTTCTGCCCGTGGGGTGTACATCTCACTGCCAGCATTCTGGGAGCCCAGAGGGCGAAGGGGACCGCGGGATCTCACAGTCCAAAACGCAGCGTGCGGCACGTGCCAGCTGTCACTTTGCTCTCCGTCCGGATCGCCTCTGGTCCGGCCTTTTCTCCCAGGGCTGGGCAGGCTGCACAGGTGTGGCAAGATCTGTGGGGGTCTCACTACTCCTGGCACCGATTTTTGGCGTGTTTGTTGTCAGCTCACCTGCGCCCATGTCCAGAGCAGAGGGGACCGGTTTCCGTCTCTTCCTAGGGTTCCGTGCTGTGGCCCGTTTTCCTCTTCTGGGTTTTCCTCCCTGTGGACTGAGGCTTTGGCTTTATCGCCTCTGCTAAATTCATTCCCTCTCATCCGTCTGCCTTTTTAGTTTCCAGAATGTCGTCGGCATTTTTTTTCTGTCCGCTGGCATCTTCGTTCCTGTTCCCTCTCTGTCTTTCTGGGTTTAGACAGCGGTGTTGCTGGTAAACATTCGATGCCCAGCTCTTGCGGGAAGTAGGGCGTCCCGGTTGGTAACGGTCCAGCTTCTGTGGGGCGGATATTCCCACTGTGGGTAACGGCAAGCTACTGGCAGGTCACCGCCGAGCAAATGGATGGGAAGAGACGCACAGCGGCTCATCACTACCTAAGAGTCCCGCCCTATAGACACAATAGACACAAACACTAGACGTCAATGACCTCAGAAGAATATATGGTTATAACGTTATTATGAAGTGCCGAGTTTTGAGAACTTATTAGCTTTGTTTTTAATATAATTTTAAAAATTGCAAGACTATATAATTTAGTTTTTGAAATAACTGTGTTTACCAACTGGCTCGAAAAATTCCTAAAAATTTAATAATCAGCTCTCACAAGCCTTACAAGTATTAGCTGGCCTTACAGTACTACCGGGTTAATGCCTTTTTAATGATTTGTCATTTTAGTCTATTACTAAAAAAACGAATTTTAACCTGCTGCTCTATATTTCCTCATGTATTACGATTACTTCCTTCCAGTTTTATTGAGGTATAATGGACATAGACCTCATATCGTTGATACGATGGTAATCTATCCCAATGCACATGGTCTAACTCACTCACAAACTGTGGAGGGGAAAAGCTGACCCCCCCCGCCCCCCAGTGGCACGAGAGGGTGCTTGATCGGAGGGATAGATAGAAGAATTAAAATAAGATGAGGTAGGGGTGGGTAGCCAGGACCCAGAGCTGGTCCTCAGAGTGACGTGATGTCAACACGGTAGGTGAGATGTCTGAGCAGGACGGAGCGGTCACTGGGCCAATCTGTCTTTTTAAGACAACCGTTCAGTGTGTCTGTGGTTCTTAGCAGTC
The DNA here is from genome assembly GCF_902729225.1 of Pteropus medius. NCBI lineage: Eukaryota > Metazoa > Chordata > Mammalia > Chiroptera > Pteropodidae > Pteropus > Pteropus medius. The sequence continues at coordinate 1,184,659 of NW_024340693.1, forward strand.
CTCTGAAGTAGTGTCACCCAGAGCTCACGCCAAACACGTGACCGTGAAGGGGCCGCGTGTGCACCAACGCCGGGCCTGCGCAGAGCCTCTCGCGGGCTGAGCTGGAAGCATTTGAGCGACAGCAGCTCACTAAGTCTCCAGCACCTCGGCGTGGGAGTTGGGGGGAACGTCATTCTCCCTGTTTTGCGGGTGGAAGGAACAGAGGCCCCGAAGCATCTCGACAACAGCTGAGACTCGCTTGCTGTCGGCCTGCAGACCCGGCATGCTACCTTTATGTGACAGTAAGATCTTCGGAACTAATTAATACTTTCTGCTTCTCTCTAAGCAGGTAAGGGTGTTTTATTATCAAGAAGTTCTTTTAAGGTCTAGATTGTCTGACTCTGGTTTTGGCGTTTGTTGACCCTTACACACCTTCTTTCACGCATGATTTTATAGTATTTTATGTACATTATTCAACCAAACTCCAGCCTGGCCACAGGAAGAGGGGGTGTGGACAAGAGCAGGAGGCTGCACCATTTGGACACACACAGAAGACCAAGTTCTGTGGGTTGGTTTCCATGTCCGGCAGATAACGAAGCATTAATAATTGCCAAATAGACTATCAAAGGTTTGAGCATTTGCTATGTGCCGGATATGGAGTTTAGTGTTTTGCATGCATGATCTCATTTCAATTATTGTACTCTTTACCACAATTTGGGGTCGCTATTAACATTATTCCCATTTTACAGTTGAGGAAAGTGAAGCTTAGAGAATCTAAGTAAACACAGCTGGCCTCTTGGCCATAATGATTGAGCTGTCACCCGACAGAGTCCGAATCCAGGGCATTCCCAGCTGGACCTGGCAGAAAAGCCCTGGTCACAGAGTCACTCGACTGGGAAGCCAGTGAGATGGGCTCCCAAGTCCACCGCTGTGTGAAGAAAGCTCTCTGTATCCAGGCACCGAGAAAAGCAGAGATGGGACCGGCAGACAGACTTCTGATGGCATTCAAAGCCTCGTCTCCGAGTCCCTGCCTCCCTTATCTAAGCTGGTTCGGGGTCCGCTTATGTCACTTGGCCACGGGGAGAGTCTGACCATGCTCTCCTGCTGCTAGACGTCACCATTGCTACAGGTGCAGGAGAGCCCACCACTGGGCCCCCTGACTTAACCCTGATCGGCGTCGAACCTGTAAGCAGATAACCTTTCTCCATGATGCAACTCTTCTCCTTCTAAACACGTGCTGTATCTCATCCGTAAGATTCTTCTCACTCGTTACTTGGCTCGAGCCTCGTCATGCAAATGGAGTATGTCGTGAAGATGTGAGTGATATAAGCGTTACTTGGTCTTTTGACCTTGGGAGGCAGGAGAAAAGTCACGGTACTAGCTGTACAACAACATGATGACACCAGTGGCCTCAGCCGTGGGTCCCCGGACTGTAGGATTCCTAGGCCACAATTTTATTTTATTTATCTGATGGGGTGGGGATTGGGGTGGATGTCACAGAGTTGTCAACTTTTTATTCAGCCAAACGGGGCTAGTAGGCTCCAATTTATCCTCCAACTCTTCGTTTGTTCATTCATTCGCTCGTTCGTTCATTCATTCATTCATTCATTCATTCATTCAAGGTCTAGTAAATACTCTGCTCTAAGCCCCGAGGGTATGGAGCAGCCATGCAGTTGAGTCACAAGGCGACCCTAAAGAACCACGTTCATTCTTCCTCCTAAAACCCCACTCTTTGCTACACTGGACACCTTTGATTCCCTTCCAGAATTTAGGGGAGAACACACATACAGATTTGTCAGCCATTCCTGTTGGCAATAATGTCAAGGATGAATTGGAAGCAAGAAGGAAAAGAAGGTGACAGGAAGCCGTGACAGTGGAGGCTATTCTGGTGTGGCCGTGGAACAGGCTAGGGGAGCGGCAGCCCAGGATCTGGGGGGTCAGGAGGGGGGACCTACGGTGGCCTGCCAGGCTTGGGAATGAGGTAGGCGAGGGTGATGTTGAGGCTTTACCACCCGGTGTTAAACTCGGCGCACAGCAACCCCCTCACTCGCCGCATTAGGCCAGCGGTGCCATTAGGGTGACAGCCAGGGCAAGACCCAGAGCAAGTCCAGGAGCGAGCCGCTGACATTGCGCATGGGACCGGACGCAGGACGACAGCTCCCCGATGCGTGCCATGTCTGTGTCTAAACAAAACAAGCCGATAAGACACTCTCGGAAGCCGCTCGCAAGGAAATCCGAGAAAGCGTCCGCCGAAGCTACGCACGATGACGGGGCCGTGACCTCCGCTTCGGGCCGTCGGTCAGCCCTCTGGTTGCTGTGCGGTCTGAAGGTTTCGTTTCCTGAAAGGAAAGCTTTTCTGTTAGAACTTTCGTCCTTTCGTTTGCAACCGTGGCTTTTCATTCCTGAGTCCCCAGTTCTCTTGCCGAGGGGGCCTCAGGGATGTGGCACTTTGGGGAGTGCGGTAGGCAGCCTCTGAGGTGGCCCCTCATGTGTCCCGTGCCCCGTGTTCTCACCATCACGTTCCCCTCTCCCACGCTGCTCAGAGTTGGCCCTGGGGGACCAAGGTGCAGCAGAAGCAGCTGGACTTTGCATCCGAGATCAGGTTTTAAAAGACACTCGGCTTCCAGGTCAGGAGCGTTCTCTCTCTCTCTCTCTCTCTCTCTCTCTCGGATCACTCATTCAGGAAGCCAGCTGTCACGTCACAAGGACACGCAGACTGTCTAAGGAGAGGCCCGTGAGGCAAGGAACCGAGGCCTCTAGCCAGTAGCCGAGCGAGGCCATGAACCACGAACGGTGTGAGTGTGCCCGGGGATGTCACCCTCCCACCCCAGTCGAATCGACAGATGACGGCGTCCCGTGCTTGACATGCAAGCTCATGACACAGTGGAGTCAGAGCCACCCGCGAGCTCACTCCCGGACTCCTGGCCCACGGAAACTGTGACGATCGCTCACGTTTGCCGCTTTGGGCTACCGAGACTGAGGGCTCGTCGTTACGCAGCGGCAGGTAACCGATGCACGAAGGGAAGAGCAGCTCCGGTCCCTGTTAGCCCGACTCTCTCCCTCGCTACTTCTGCAGGGACAGATGTCCAGGACCCTGGCTGGAGGGGCGGGGACATCGTCACTTCCTTTGCTGGACTGGGTCACTGGTATTTTAAATGAGACGTGGAGGGCGCTTTCCTTACGTTTGACATCATACCTTTGCGATCCCTCAGCGATGCCCTCGCTATTGGGTACGCGGGTGACGAAGCACCCACAGACGCTCCAGGAGGGTGCGGACAGTTCTTTTCGTTCCTGTCCCAGCTGGTTAAAGTGTAGAAAACAAAACGAACATTTTTGTGCCCCTGTAGGTTTTATAAACTGGTCTAAATAAGAAAAAAAAACAACTTTGCGTTTTTCTTATTATAAAAGCAATAATATCTGTGGTGTAAAAAATAAAAAAGCAAAACCATTAAACACCAATAATACCACTCTCTAGATGTAAATACTGTTAGCAACTGGAACATCTCTATAACTATTTCTATCTATATATTTTTCAAAAGTAGGTAATATAGTAAGTGTTATTTTGTGTCCTGTTTCTTTGTTAAGTACATTATGAGTCTGTGTTTATGTCATTAATGTATTATCTACAGTTATAATTTTAAATGGTTGCATAGTACCCCACATAAAGGCACGTCATAATTTTTAAGCCAATTCCTCTTTTGGGACATACATTTATTTCCATTTTTGCTATGGTAAGAAACTCTGTAAAGAATATGCTTATAGCTAAATATTTGTACCTCTCCTTGACTTTCCCCCTTCAGGATAAATGATTAAAGTCTAAGGGTTGGATTCCAGCATATTTACATTTTTAGAGCTTTTCCTACATGTTGCCAAATTGCCTTCCACAGAGGTCCTACCAGCTTATACGCCGTGACATTTATTCCTGTGTCATTTCCTTGTACCTTTGCCAGCACTGAGCAATTATTTCTTCTCTTTCTGGTCTGGTGTTTAAGCAGGAAACACGAGGATTCTTGAAGAAGTCTGGCTTGTGTTCGGATGTCGGTGGCAGCTCTGCGTGTGGCCACTCTAACTGGCTTGCTCTAACCTAGTATCCGCTGAACTATCTGGGAGCCGAAGAGATGAATTGAATCAGTTTTGCCCGGGTACCCAGGAAGATAAGAAGAAGAATGTTGAAGCTCATATGTATGTGTTCAAGATGTAACAAAGACAACCGAACATAGAATATTCAAACCCCTGGGTATTTATACTCTGGGGGATTTAGCCCAAAGAAAAATCCCAGCAAAAGAAAAAAACAAACACACAAACATGTACATGTGGGAAAAAAATTTATTGTAACATGTTTTATACTAGGGGAACATCATAAACAATTCACCGTATGAGAAACAATTTGAGAAATTCGGGTCTATGAACCCGATGGAATTTTATGCAGCTGTTAAATTAGTAATTAGAGTGATAATGCAGAAGCACCGGAATGCTTCCATGCTATCACGTTAAATGCACGAAGGAGGCTAGAAAATTTCCACACTTAGATAGATCCACATAGGCGAAGACCGGAAGGAGGTAGGAAAACTGGAAACCGTGAGAGCGAGCGGCACCCACGTCCGAAATTTTTCTGAAAAGTCATCTGCGTGTGACTACAGTGGCCAGTCACGGAAAACTGCGTGGTCATCAGCGAGGCCTGGCCGAACACGGGGAGGGGGCGGGGAGCAAGCAAGAGGGACGCTGGGGGCCAAGAGAACTGGGCTGGGAGCCAGACTGCACTCACCGCAGAAGCACGAGCCCCGACAGGTCCCCGCACTCCCCGCGCACACGGCTCAGGGCGGCTGTGGAGGGCAGGGAGCAGGAGCGCGTGGAGCCGGGGTCGGTGCCAGGTGCCCCCGCGTGGCGAGGCCCCTAAAACGTGATGCTGCTCTCTCTCTGTCTTCATCTGCCTGCCACCATCGATGCTACGGTGGTGAGGGGGAAAGCCAGTGTGGCGAAAATATTTGCAGATCTATTTCTGGCAAAGGTAAACCACACATTCCGTCCGGGACAGAAGGGAGCGAGGCAACGAAGACTCTTTCGCGGCTGACCGTTCCCGAGCAGGGCGGGCGGCGTCCCGGCCGCCTCTCTGTCAAGTCGTTTCTCCGGACACCTCGACGGATCCGGATCGTGCCATCGCGTAAGAAGGATCGCAAAACCGTGTACCGCGGGAGGAACATGGGTCACGGGAAGGTGACGGCCAGAAAAACAAGCGGCGTCTCGTTTGTCCCGGGAGGCCTCTCCGACACATCCCTCGGCCTATGGAGAGGCTTTTTTTTCTTTCTCCTCTTCAAAGCGCCTTTGAGCAGTGACAGCAGGAGCCCTGGGCAGGGGGCGGGGGTGTGGGGGGCTTAGCAGGCGGATGCCATTTCAAAGGCGGCTTCTGTCGCTGGGTAGTCGGTGTAAGACCAGGATGGGAGGAGCTGGTCTCCACTCTTTCTGTTGTGGGAGGACAGGGAACCGGGCCTCTTCTTCCCACGGTATCTGTCTCCTTTGGTCCCCCCCTGGAATTACGGAGACAGGAACCCCAGGGAGCCTCCTGAAGCAAGCGAGGCTCTCCCTAAAACCTGCAAACGAATGTTCTCCATCTCAGCGTTAAAGACCCCGGGACAGACTGTCTGCAGCCCCCTCTGTTAACTGGTATCAGTGCTTGATGGCCTTTCACCTGAATAACTTCTTTTTTTCCTTTAATTACTCCAACAGCAATGGAAATTTTAAAATGATCCCCCGCCCCGCAACACATGCATAAACGCCGCACCCCAATAAACCACTGTCGCCCTGTTGCTACAGTTTACGTTACCGCAGAGAGAGCTGGAGGTCAGGGGGGCACCGTTATGAAAACAGCATTTTTGAGAGTTCATTGCAAGCGCGAAGCAGCGCTGTTCCTCCCGGGGCAGGGCTGGCTTCACGCGTGTCCCCAGCCTCTGGAGGACGAGCACCCCTCACTCTGTGCCGTCGTCACGCTTTGCCCGCTCCAGGTCGGGCCTCCAGTTCTGAGGCCCGTCCGGTGCCTTCTGGGGAGCGAGGCGTCACTGTGCCCTCTGGCAGGTCCTCATAGGGTCTGCAAGTGATGGCCCAGGGGCCCAACTGGTGAGGCTGGTTCAGCCAAGGTCAGGTGTGGGGGCCAGAAGGAGGGAGGCGCCCGCTCTGGTTCTAGCTGCCCGCCATTGTCTTTGGAACGGAGGTGATTAGAGCGTGCTGGTTTCCAGCCGTGGGGTCTAATGCTCATTCCGGAGGATTGGAAGCAACAGGATGGGGACGCAGGCGCCAAGGTGATGCCTCTGCTTCGGCCATGTTCGATGCCACACATGCAGATGGGGACGACACGGGGGGAGGGAACAGGCTTGGGCCCGGAGCGGGGAGAATCGGGTTTGCCATTCTCTGAGAGGACAAGTGGACAAGGGGCCGCCCGAGTCTGGGGTGGAGGTCTGAGTCTGTGAGTCATCGGCAGGTGGAAGCTGTGGAAAGCCTTGGCAGTGGCTGATGTCACCAAAGGAGTGACGGGTGAGGTCTATGGACTCGTAATAGGCCCGTCGACATTTAAAAGCCAGGTGGAGGACGAAGCCATGGGGACAGGGTTCTAAATGTCACGCTCGCTGCCACAGCCCCAGCCCGGCACACGCTCCTTGCTCAAGAAGTTATTTAGGGGCTGTTCCCGCGAACTCGGATGCCGTGAACCAGGGGCTCCCGCTCTCAACACGTCTGCCAACGCCAGCCTCACGCTCGCCCGTCTTCCTCTCTCTCATTCTCATGCTGCCCCCCCTCTCTTTTCTTCTGTCTTCTTGCCTTCTTCTCTGTTGGGTATTAAAGTCATCGAGGCACCCGCCCGGGCACCCCGGCCACGCTCAAGCATTAACCACCCGGCTACAGGTTGTTTTAGAAAGGGCTACACTGCCTCCTGCTGAACCTCAGCCTCTCGGAGAACAATTTCTTCCGTCGCTTCATGCCGTTTGGACTTTTGTTCCCACCTTCTTACCAATGCCTTGCCACTCGCTGTCACCCGTGATCTTTATTAGGAAGTTCCCGGTTACATCGCTGGGGCAAAGTCAGAGATGTCCACACAAGATCACGCCGGAGGCTCCCGGGATGGTGCCGAGTCATCGATAAACCACCTTTTGGGTGATATCATCCAGCTCTCGGCGCCTGCCCCTGAGAACGAAGAGGGTGTCTCTCATTGACGGGAAGTCACCGGCGAGGGAACCTAAGGTCAGGCTCCAGCACAGAGAGATCACGTGTCTCACTCACTCCGTCTACCCCCGAAGGAAATCGAATGGGTTTGCCCAGACGCCATCTGCACTTACCGTCGATGTGAGCGCACATTGATTGCTCGCTGTTGCCGGCCTCACCCTTAACTCCGCAGAGAGGCGGACTTGTGTTAAGCCAGCCTTGGAGCCGCGTGGGGCGGGGCGAGCGAATCCAGACAGGCCTGCCCGGGTTCACGGCCACGCTCTGCCCTGGGCGTCGTGCTGGCTGTTTCACAAGGATCTGCTCGTTTAGTATCCCCGACCTCCGGGAGAGCTTGGTAACCGAGGCTCAGAGGGAACAGAGGGCTCTGGCGGACCAGTGGCAGGGGTGGAACGTGAACCTCTGGTCTCTCCCACCGACTCCCAGGGGTGAGCAACGAGTGGCATTCCGGACAGGATTGCACTGTGGGAAAGACTCGCTTTCAACTCCCACGCCTTCAGACACCGCCTGGGTGGTGGGTACAGGTGACTTCAAACTGTACGACTCCGCCCTCGCAAGCCCAAGCCTCCTCTTCTCCTGCCTCCCGGGCATCTTTCTCCGTGTGAACTCAAACGGTTACCTGCCCTCCCAACCCGGGACCTCCGCCACCGCTCCCGTCGCTGCCCCGTGGCTCCTCAGGGGCGCATTATTCTTCCAACCTTCTCATCATCTTAGCTCATGTAAAGTCCTCTCCGGGGCTTCCTTCCCTACAGGGTTTCTCGTTCCCGTCGCCCATTTTTCATTTCCTCCACGCCGGGGGCTTAGACCACCGCGGCAGAGAGATACATTTCTCGCCAAGCTGCCCCGGCTTAAACACTGTTTAATCCTGTCGGTCCTTAAAACTATGGTCCTACGTTCTGTCTGTGCATTGGAACCACTTGGGAAATTGATCAAGTCCCAAGAATTATCTAAGGTCTCGGGTCTCCCCTTTTCAGTATGATGGGGGCCACGTCAGCATCGTTTGTCCCTCGGAGATCAGTGATGTCGCCCTAAGGTTCTGGGGATCAGCCACTGTCCCCTGGCATCAGGGAGCTGTGATCTCAGTCACACTTTCATTTCTTTGGACTGGATGCATGCAGGCAAGCCGGCTCGGCTGTCAATCAAAAGAGCGAAGTAGAGAAATTTAGCATCATTGTGCCCTCCACCTTCCAGTGCTCCCCCGAAAGTATCTGTTCTGTTTTCCGGTGAGCTACTCAGGGCGAGTGTCCCTCTGTGAGGTCTTTGACCCTCTCACTAACGGGCCCTGCTTCAGACCTGCCAGTTTCACAGTTTATAGATTTTTCTGACCAACTTTCTCAGAATTCTCTTGCCGAAGATGGTTGGCAAATCTGAACAATTAATGCAGAACATAATGGCTCAACATAGTGTTTTTATGTTTATGTTTCATATAACACTAGTAATATAAGATGCTGTACAAAAAAAGAGAATTGTAGCCAAATAATTTTAGCAGATCTCTCGAGATGCGTTTTAGCATGTTAAAGTCTCTGAGAAGGCCTGCGTTAGAAACTTCTATTTAATTGAGTATATTCCATTACTAATAAGTTTCCAAACTTATCTGACCACTTTCTTTTGAAACACCACATTCCAATAAAACTAAAATGCCGGTGCCTGTAAGAAGCAGAATGATTTCAGAGATGTTAACGCGAGAGAAAAATAATAGCCAACGATTATAAGACACGCCGATTGTAACCAGCATCCTGACGTGAGAGACATTAAAACAGGAAAGACGGTGCATCTTAGTCTTCACTAAATCCAGTATACGCAGTAGCCTTTTTTTGCAGCTAGGGTTCCGTGCAGCAGCCTGAGGGAATCCAGTGCTCGAGACAGCCGTGTTGTAACGAGGGTGTTCTGCTCCATGGTAGAACGTGGGTGATGTGGCAGGAAGAACAGTAGAGGCAGCACGTGACGGCAGAGGGATCGCTGGCAGCTGCCGCGGGTCTATTCCAGGAAGACGGGCCTGGAAATGAAGGGACAGTGTCCTCACCGCCAGCAGCCTGGGCTCTGACCGGCGGAAGAGCACAATGGCCCAGCCCTGGAGAGAAGAATGCCAGACTCCCAAAGGGACAAGTGCCCATCCTACTGGCTCCCAAGGGCCGAGAAAGAGCCTCTGGTTGGCTCGAGGCGACGTATTGTGGAATCGCAAAAGGTTCGTGTGTTTTGCCATCAGGTGGCGGGGCTGGCGAAAGGGGCAAACGCCAGCCGTGCCCTCTTCCGGCTGTGAGAACGCGAACTTTCTTAACCTATCTGAACTTCAGCATCTTCACAGCTGAGTAGAATCGCCATCATAATAACAACCATCGTTGGTTACATTTGGGCCGTAGGTGACGGAAAGCTGACTAGGGTGACTTATGGAAGAGACGCTTTCTTTGTTCACGCTTCTCAGGAATTCCAGAGGAAGGCATTTAGGGGGAGGGTCGGTGACCTTGGGAAGGTGGCTTCTTTCTTCCTGCTGTGTGGTCCTCAGTGTGAGGTTTCTGTCTTCCTCGTGGTCACAAGACGCTTCCGCTACATTCCATGCAGGAAGGCGAAGGAAGGAACGGAAGGAAGGGAAGTCCCCAAACGTTCCCAGAGACCCCGACCAGCTTCCAGCTGGGACCCATCGCTCAGCACCGACCCTCACGGGCACTCAGCTACGAGGGGGACCGAGCGGGCCAGCTTTAGTGGGTGCTCGGCCTCCATGAACGAAACCGGGATTCTGTTTGAAAGAAGGAAGTCACCGTGGAACCGGGCCAGTGGCTAGGAGCAGTGTCGCCAAGGCGCATGTCTCGCTGCTGTGAGGGGCACGGATGAGCCGACGCGTGACCGTGCCCGGCTCGGTGCGATCGATGTGCCACAAAGCTTCTTCTTGCACTTCCCGCAGTGGGTCCCGCCAGATCCCTTCCCCTCTCTCCACGGCTGGAAAGTATGTTGGAACTTGTGGTCATAGCACAGGGTGGCATGGGACCAAGAAGGAGCCAGGAGCCTGGCTGCGAGGCCTTCGGCCCAACACACACGGTAGAGAAGAACAGACAGGTCTGCAAGAGGAGGCCACGTGGGTGCCGACACGCACCCGCGGATACAACATCCTGTTGCAGACGGAGAAGGTCAGCGTTTGGGTTCAAGTCCTTCCCTGACCTCTCCCTTCTCGTCTGTACTCCCAGAGGGGACACTACGCATGTCATTTGTTCCACTTCGTGACGCCTTTTACTGTTACTTTCCTATGTTGACACGCGCACTCCTTCAGGACAAGGCCGGCGCCCTGTCCATCTTTGCTGCAGGGGCCACCCCTGGTCCTCTCACGCTTCAGCGCCTCTGGGAGCCAGCCACACCTGCCCGAAGGCGCTCAGCTTTACCTAAAAACCTAACAAACCTTGGGGAACAAGGATCCCAGTACTGATCCGGCCCGCCTACTAAGCTGACAAAAAGAAACGGAAGTTTTCTTGTGCCTCCGAGACAAGTACACACCCAGGGGAGAATTCTTGTCAAAAATTTAAACCCGAATCTGATCAAGCTTCTGCAGGTAAACCATCGACATGGGAGAAAGAGGATGCAGCGGTGTGTGTATGTGGGGGGCGGGGGGGCGGGGAGGAGGATGGGTGGGCATATTAAATGATACTATTTTTTAGGAAATGAATGAAGCCTAGACTTTGGGAAACCCCAGGGGACAAAATGACCCGTTTCTTCAATAAATAAATTGCAAGGAAAATAAAAAATTTAGAAGGCGAACTTGTACATTAAAAGAGACTTAAGTGACATATATCAACCAGTTGCAATGTATACCTTAATTTGTTCTTGATTCCGAGAAAGTGTTAACAAATTCTGAGACGATTAGAGAAATGTAAATGCTGACTTGATTCGGGAATTATTATTTTTTAGGCGTGCTAATGACATGGCACTTATGTCTTGAAAAGAGTTCTTATTTTTCAGAGATGCATACTGAAATGTTTCAGAGAGGAAAAAAATATTAGAGATTTGCTTCAAAATAACACAGTATGTGTAAAGGGGAGTGAACGGGGCAATGGAGAGAATTTCATGTTCGCGATTTTTCTTACAGAGGGTTTTTCAAACCGGGAAACCTTCCACCGTATAAAACTTGGATCTTCACCTGATGACAGGCAACCATTTGGCCTCTTTTAGGCGTTCGGTAACTGTTCACTTTTTAAAAACATTTTTTAATGAAGACTTTCAAACTTACAGAAAAATAGACACATCATAAAAGACCCTCATGGACCCTTCTGCCATTCGATTTATCAACATTTTGCTATATTTGCTTGATATTTTCCTCTTCCTAGTCTATTTTTCACCCCTAAATAGTTCTGTATGTTTCTCTATTTTCTTTCATAATCAGAAAATCATGATCACATCTCACAAAGTTAGTAGTTCTTCTTTTTGAAATTTAATATTATTTCATTCTATTTCCTCTCAGCAATTAAAAAGTTACCCTGTCCTTGGTGTTCAGAAAGCTGATGTGAGCTCTAATTATAATTACTCTGTATTCAGTATCTGTACTTTGGAGCATCTTTTTTTTTCTTTATTTTTGATAGTCTGCAGTAACACAATATTATCTCATTTAGTGCTGCTTATGTCTTAGGAGTCATATCATTCATTCTGAAATATCATCAGCCACAATCACTTCAAATATTGTCTTGCTCCCATTTTTCCTATCATGTCTATTTTTGAAATACTTTTTAAAAAAATTTTTCAATTGCAGTTGACATACAATATTATATTAGTTTCAGGTGTACGGCGTAGTGATTAGACATTTGTATAACTTAACAAAGTGATCACCTTGATAAATCTAGTACCCATCTGACACCATACATACTTATTACAGTATTATTGACTATATTCCCTGTTCTATATTTTATATCCCCATTTTGTAACTACCAATTCGTACTTCCGAATTCCTTTACCTTTCCCACCGAACCCCACAACGTTCCCTCCCATCTGGTTACCATCAAAATGCTGTCTGTATCTACGAGTTCATTTCTGTTTTGTTTGTTCATTTATTTCGTTCTTTAGATTCCACAGATAAGTGAAATCATACGGTATTTGTCTTTCTCTGACTTATTTCACTCAGCATAATACCCCCTAGGTCCATCCATGTTGTTGCAGGTGGCAAGATTTCATTCTTTATGACCGAGTAATATTCCATCATTTATATATGGACCACCTCTTCTTTATCCATTCATCTATTGATGGACACTTACGTTGCCTTCCGTATCTCAGCTACTGTAAATACTGCAATGAACACATGGATGCACGTGTTGTTTCGAAATAGTGTGTTGGGTTTCTTTGGATAAATACCCAGAAGTGGGATTGTTGGGTCCTTCTTTGTCTCTCGTTATAGCCTTAGTTTTAAAGTCTATTATTTCTAGATATTTGCACACTGATGTTCGTAACAGCATTATTTATGGTGGCCAGGATGTGGAAGCAACCGAAGTGTCCTATGAACAGGACTAATGAACAGAGACTCATGGACATGGACAATAGACTAGTGGTTACCAGAGGGTGAGGCGGGGAGGGGGGAAGTAGATGGGGTGAAAGAGATCAAATATGTGGTGGTAACAGAAATCTAACTATGGGTGGTGAACCACACTGCAAAATATAAATATATATATATATTTATAAATATAAATATATATATTTATAAATATAAATATATATTTATAAATATAAATATATATTTATATTTATAAATATATATATATATATGCCTTACTGTTGAATTGTACACATGAAACTTACTAGATTTCATTAACCAATGGCACCATAATAAAAAATAAATTAATTAATAAAAAAACCAGTCCGTTTCTGGTGTAAGTATTACTACCCCGGCTTTTTGTTTTGTTTCCATTTTTATGAAATATCTTTTCCATCCCTTTACTTTCAATCTGTGTGTGTGTTATGACCTGGAGTCTCTTGTAGGCAGCATATGTGAGGGTCTTATTATCTTATCTATTCAGTCACCCCATGTCTTTTGATTGGAACATTTAATCTGTTTATGTTTAAAGTAACTGTTGATAGATATATAGTTATTGTCATTTTATTATTCATAGTTTTGATTTTTTTTTCTTCTTCTTCTTAAAGAAGTCCTTTTAATATTTCTTGTAATGCTGGATTGCTAGTGATGAATTCCTTTGGCTTTTTCTTGTCTGGGAAGCTCTTTATCTGTCCTTTGATTCTAAATGATAGCTTTGCCGGGTAGAGTTGGTCTTGGTTGTAGGTCTTTACTTTTCATCACTTTGAATGTTTCATGCCAATCCCTTCTGGCCTGCAAAGTTTCTGTTGAGAAATCAGCTGACAGTCTTATGGGAGCTCCCAGTCTTGGTAGAGTGGCTTTATATAGTAGGTAAGCTGTGGGGCTCAATGGCATAGTCTCCCTGGTCACCTGAGCCGGGTGCTCCAGGTGTGTCCCTTGAGTGGGTTGCATAAGTCCTCTGTTGTAGTCAAGACTTGATTGCTGTTGGCACGTCAATGGGAGGCACTGACCCCTGGACTGACAGGTTGTGAGGACAGGCTGTGACCACAGCGGAGGAGCTGGCATGCAGGGCTGACCCTGTGGAGCAGGATTTGCTTTAGCAGGGCTCTGGTATCTGCCCGGTCTGCCCTTGGGGTGTGTTGTTTGCGGAGGTGGTTGGGTGGTGCTCTGATGTGCTCTGAAGCTGGCCACTGAGTGTGTTGGTTCTGAGGCCTCTTGGAGGGTCTCTGGTGTAGGCCAGGATCAGCTGCTGCCTGTGCCCTGCCTGGGGCCACCTTGTATGAGCTACAAAGTGATCTGCAGGTGGTTGTCACCTGCGCTGGGCTTGGAAGTGCCTGGGAGAGGCTAAGCTGTGAACCAAGGCTGGCTGCCTCCAGCGCTGAGTTTGGGGCTGCCCAGCAAGAGGTATGGGGCATGCCGATGCCAGATGCTGCTTGTTTGGGGTTCATGAACCTCTGAGAGATTTTAGGAGCGTTCACGGCAGAGCCAAGATAGGACTTTTGGATGGTAAAGCCACCAGAAGCGCCTTGGATGGGCCCGCAAGTTGGGAGGGGCGGGGCCTCAGGTAATCACCTGGGCAGAGCAACCTGTGATATCCAGGTTGATGGAGATGCAAATATAGTGACCACCTGTTTCAACATGCTATGTTGGGATAGGGCTTAACAAAGGAACAGTGGTTTCCTCCAGCACTTCTGTCTGGGAGAAAGCCACCCCTCCAGCTCTCACCCTGAAGCCAGACAACTCAGTTTCTCCCTGTGTGTACCTGGCGCCTTTTGAGCTGCTGCCCCAACGCTGGAGCTCAGAGCGAATGAGTCTGTCACCAAGTAAGTCTGTATGCGGGCCTATTAGGAGGAGCACCTGGGACCTCACAGCCCTCAGTCTCACTCAGCCACAATCCCTGCTGGTTTTCACAGCCAGAGTTAGAGGGACTTCTCTTCCTGACACTGGAGCCCTGAGCCGGGGAGCCTGGTGTGGGCCTGGGACCCGTTGGTCCTCAGGGGGGACTTCTGCAGCCAAGACACCCCTCCTAATTTTTAACCGCCACATGCAGGTGAGGGACCAGCCCATTCTGTGTCTTTGCCTCTTCTACCAATCTTGAGGTGACCTCTTCTGTGTGTCCCCAGTTGTAGGACAGCTAGACTTCAGGTGATTCTCACTGATGGTTGTTCTGCAGTTTAGTTGTAATTTTGCTGTGGTCATGTGAGGGGGCCAGTACAGCGTTTACTTACTCCGTCATCTTGAGTGGAAACTTCAATAATAATTCTTTAATGTTTTCTAAGACACAGTCCATGTTCCAGTTTCCCGAATTGTCTCAAAACGATTGCTTCTTAAGCCAAGAGCTCCATTTAATGGCAGAAAGATGACATCAGAGTCATCATTGAATGATCTACGTTTTTGCATTTTGCGTTAGTTTAAGTCACACTTTCCCCTCTATCTCAAGTGGGACTGTGTGAAAATACTGACTGAACTTGCCCTTTTATGGAATGTAATTGTTTTTGTAAAGTTAAAATGGTTGTATTTATCGATGGCCACCAAGGGCGAGTAAATAAGGTATACACGTATTAGCTAAAAGAAGAGCTTTTAAAAAATAGTAATAAAACAACTTATGACTTTCTT
>NW_024340693.1:1199970-1208892 GCF_902729225.1 Pteropus medius
GATGTGGAAGCAACCGAAGTGTCCTATGAACAGGACTAATGAACAGAGACTCATGGACATGGACAATAGACTAGTGGTTACCAGAGGGTGAGGCGGGGAGGGGGGAAGTAGATGGGGTGAAAGAGATCAAATATGTGGTGGTAACAGAAATCTAACTATGGGTGGTGAACCACACTGCAAAATATAAATATATATATATATTTATAAATATAAATATATATATTTATAAATATAAATATATATTTATAAATATAAATATATATTTATATTTATAAATATATATATATATATGCCTTACTGTTGAATTGTACACATGAAACTTACTAGATTTCATTAACCAATGGCACCATAATAAAAAATAAATTAATTAATAAAAAAACCAGTCCGTTTCTGGTGTAAGTATTACTACCCCGGCTTTTTGTTTTGTTTCCATTTTTATGAAATATCTTTTCCATCCCTTTACTTTCAATCTGTGTGTGTGTTATGACCTGGAGTCTCTTGTAGGCAGCATATGTGAGGGTCTTATTATCTTATCTATTCAGTCACCCCATGTCTTTTGATTGGAACATTTAATCTGTTTATGTTTAAAGTAACTGTTGATAGATATATAGTTATTGTCATTTTATTATTCATAGTTTTGATTTTTTTTTCTTCTTCTTCTTAAAGAAGTCCTTTTAATATTTCTTGTAATGCTGGATTGCTAGTGATGAATTCCTTTGGCTTTTTCTTGTCTGGGAAGCTCTTTATCTGTCCTTTGATTCTAAATGATAGCTTTGCCGGGTAGAGTTGGTCTTGGTTGTAGGTCTTTACTTTTCATCACTTTGAATGTTTCATGCCAATCCCTTCTGGCCTGCAAAGTTTCTGTTGAGAAATCAGCTGACAGTCTTATGGGAGCTCCCAGTCTTGGTAGAGTGGCTTTATATAGTAGGTAAGCTGTGGGGCTCAATGGCATAGTCTCCCTGGTCACCTGAGCCGGGTGCTCCAGGTGTGTCCCTTGAGTGGGTTGCATAAGTCCTCTGTTGTAGTCAAGACTTGATTGCTGTTGGCACGTCAATGGGAGGCACTGACCCCTGGACTGACAGGTTGTGAGGACAGGCTGTGACCACAGCGGAGGAGCTGGCATGCAGGGCTGACCCTGTGGAGCAGGATTTGCTTTAGCAGGGCTCTGGTATCTGCCCGGTCTGCCCTTGGGGTGTGTTGTTTGCGGAGGTGGTTGGGTGGTGCTCTGATGTGCTCTGAAGCTGGCCACTGAGTGTGTTGGTTCTGAGGCCTCTTGGAGGGTCTCTGGTGTAGGCCAGGATCAGCTGCTGCCTGTGCCCTGCCTGGGGCCACCTTGTATGAGCTACAAAGTGATCTGCAGGTGGTTGTCACCTGCGCTGGGCTTGGAAGTGCCTGGGAGAGGCTAAGCTGTGAACCAAGGCTGGCTGCCTCCAGCGCTGAGTTTGGGGCTGCCCAGCAAGAGGTATGGGGCATGCCGATGCCAGATGCTGCTTGTTTGGGGTTCATGAACCTCTGAGAGATTTTAGGAGCGTTCACGGCAGAGCCAAGATAGGACTTTTGGATGGTAAAGCCACCAGAAGCGCCTTGGATGGGCCCGCAAGTTGGGAGGGGCGGGGCCTCAGGTAATCACCTGGGCAGAGCAACCTGTGATATCCAGGTTGATGGAGATGCAAATATAGTGACCACCTGTTTCAACATGCTATGTTGGGATAGGGCTTAACAAAGGAACAGTGGTTTCCTCCAGCACTTCTGTCTGGGAGAAAGCCACCCCTCCAGCTCTCACCCTGAAGCCAGACAACTCAGTTTCTCCCTGTGTGTACCTGGCGCCTTTTGAGCTGCTGCCCCAACGCTGGAGCTCAGAGCGAATGAGTCTGTCACCAAGTAAGTCTGTATGCGGGCCTATTAGGAGGAGCACCTGGGACCTCACAGCCCTCAGTCTCACTCAGCCACAATCCCTGCTGGTTTTCACAGCCAGAGTTAGAGGGACTTCTCTTCCTGACACTGGAGCCCTGAGCCGGGGAGCCTGGTGTGGGCCTGGGACCCGTTGGTCCTCAGGGGGGACTTCTGCAGCCAAGACACCCCTCCTAATTTTTAACCGCCACATGCAGGTGAGGGACCAGCCCATTCTGTGTCTTTGCCTCTTCTACCAATCTTGAGGTGACCTCTTCTGTGTGTCCCCAGTTGTAGGACAGCTAGACTTCAGGTGATTCTCACTGATGGTTGTTCTGCAGTTTAGTTGTAATTTTGCTGTGGTCATGTGAGGGGGCCAGTACAGCGTTTACTTACTCCGTCATCTTGAGTGGAAACTTCAATAATAATTCTTTAATGTTTTCTAAGACACAGTCCATGTTCCAGTTTCCCGAATTGTCTCAAAACGATTGCTTCTTAAGCCAAGAGCTCCATTTAATGGCAGAAAGATGACATCAGAGTCATCATTGAATGATCTACGTTTTTGCATTTTGCGTTAGTTTAAGTCACACTTTCCCCTCTATCTCAAGTGGGACTGTGTGAAAATACTGACTGAACTTGCCCTTTTATGGAATGTAATTGTTTTTGTAAAGTTAAAATGGTTGTATTTATCGATGGCCACCAAGGGCGAGTAAATAAGGTATACACGTATTAGCTAAAAGAAGAGCTTTTAAAAAATAGTAATAAAACAACTTATGACTTTCTTTCTGTTCCTTGTTTTTACAGATAATCGCTAGTATTCTCCTTCTGGTCATGACCTTTGCTTTTCGCCTTGCCACTCTGTAATTATCTAATGTTTCATATACACTTTGCAACTTCTTGTTGTGGACCAATGGTGTCCTCCTCAAATTCATAGGTCGAAGTCACAAACTCCAATGTGACTATACTTGGAGAAAGGGCCTTTAAGGAGGTAGATAAAGTTAAATGAGGTAATAAGGGTGGGGTCCTAACCCAATAGGGTTGGTGTCCTTATAAAAAGAAGAGACAGCAGAGCTCCCCCATCTCTACCTTTCCCATGCACAGAGGAAAGGTCAGATGGGGGCACAGGGAGGAGGCAGCCATCTGTAAGCCAGGAAGAGAGGTCTCACCAGGCCCCAACCCTGCTGGCACCTTGATCTTGGACTTCCAGCTTCTGGAATGTGTGAGAAAATAAGTTTCTGTTGCTTCAGCCGCCCAGTCTGTGGCATTTTGTCATGGCGGCCCAAGCAGAATAGTATGCAGAGGAGAAAGTATAGTCTACCCAGTATACTGAGCATGCCACATTTTAATAGCTTGCTAGGCAGAGCAAGGTGAGGCATAGCAAACTGTAGTCGCGTGCATGTGCGTGTGAGCACACACACACGTGCGCGCACACATCCTCAGATGCAGGGCAGTGAAGAGGAAGGAAGGGGGACTCTCATCAGGTTTGAAATGAATGAGTCTTTAGGGACCTTTATCAAGCACCCGGCCTCTGTGATGCACAGATATAAACGTATCTCAGAAATTACCCAGCAGTGAGCCGACTTGTGAACTGGACACTTTAGGGGGTTGCATTAGAAGGGGAGGGGATGTGCATAGGGTCATTGGCAGTTTGAGGGGTAGGTGTGTATTTAAGGGGCGTGAATAAGTGAATGGAGACATTGAATGATAGATATCAGGTCTGGACGGAAACTCAAGAACTCTGGTTCAGTGTTTGAAGATAAGCGTGAATACTGACGAAGAAAAGGAATATTGATTTTAATGCACAGAGGGGTTGCTTCCTGGAGGTGGAGAGGTGCTGGCCCTCAGGGAAAGGGCAGAGGGAGGGTCGTGATTTTCCAGGTGCGTGGTCACCTGACGATAGAGCTAATGGTTGTAGGAAGCACTTTTGTGACTTCAATTATTTCCAAAAATGAGTTCAATGAAGAAGTGACTGGAACAAAAGAGGAGGTGACATGTGGCCTATAGAGGTTGGAATTCAAGGGGTAAAAAGTCTTCCTGAATCCTGTGACCAGGATGTGACTAACATACAGTCCAAGTGAAGAATGACAGGTATAAGCCTGGATAGCTCCCAGCCAGTTGGATATGTGGGCCATGTTTCTGACCCTCTGCTTTCTGGCTGGAGGGTTTCTTTTAAAAATTTATTCATCAAGTAAGGTTGGCATACAATATTATATTAGTTTCAGGGGCACGACATAGTGATTAGACACTTATATACCTTTTGAAGTGATCACCTTGATAAATCTAGTACCCATGTGACACAATACACAATTATTACAATATTATTGACTGTACTCCCTGTGCTGTATTTCATATCCTTGTGACTGTTTTTATAACTACCAATTTGTGCTTATTGATCCCTTCATCTATTCACCCGGCCCCCTAACCCTCCTCCTATCCAGCAACCTGTATCTATGAGTTTGTTTCTGTTTCGTTTGTCTGTTCATTTATTTAGTTAGCTTTGGATTCCACATATAAGCGAAATCATATGGTATTTGTCTTTCTCTGTCTGACTTATTTCACTCAGCATAATACCCTATAGGTCCATCCATGTTGTTGTAAACGGTAAGATTTTATTCTTTTTTACGGCCGAGTAATATTCCGTTGTATATATGTACCGCACCTTCTTTATTCAGTCGTCTATTGATGGGCACCTAGGCTGCATCCATATCTTGGCTCTCGTAAATAATGCTGCAGTGACGATAAGAGTGCATGTGTCTCTTCAAGTTAGCATTTTGGGTTTTGCAGATATATACTCAGCGGTGGGACTGCTGGGTCATGTGGTAATTCTATTTTTAGTTTTTGAGGAACCTCCATACTGTTTTCCACAGTGGCTGTACCGATTCCCAATCCCACCAGCAGTGCACGAGGGCTCCCGTTTTTGGACAGAGGTTCGTCGAAGGGTTCTCCAACGGTTTGCCCTGTGGACAGACACTGTCCTGTCCCTTTCAGAGACCACAGAGGAAATAAACTTTCTGTGGGGACAGGGAGCCAGCTGACTTTCGGAGCCAAAGAAGCAGGAGAGGCCCGAGCCCTGGGCCACTCTGATTTTAGTGGCTCAGGCTGAGTTGGAGTCTCTCCTTTGTGCGAAAGCATCTGTCACCATATGCGCTTATGTGATGTTACTGACCGTATTCCTTGTGCCATGTATTACATCCCTGTGACTTATCTCTCTTTAACTGGAGATTCTTAATAAAGTTAGAATGAATAAAATTTTACCATACCTTACTTTTACTTTTACCCCCGAATTGTTTATCCTACTCCCGCTTTTTAAAAAAAAAAAGTAATGTTGAAGAATATTCTTTTTCTAAATTGTTTAATTTTTAAAACTTATTTATTTATTTTTAATTTTTAAAAAATTTTTTAAAAAGTGTTTTTGTTTTTGTTTTTAGGCAAGGCAACCCTTCGTTGACCTCACGGATTGCAAGGACCTTGTCAGTTTATAATCCCTTATTTTTTTATTTTATTTATTTTTCATGCCTACAGCACCTGGTCTTCCTAAATGGTCTCCCATCCAAGTACTAACCAGGCCCGACCCTGCTTAGCTTCCGAGATCAGATGGGATCGGGCTTGTTCAGGGTGGCATGGCCATAGATGAAGCATTTTCTTAATACCTTGTCATTATCGATGCCCGCGGACCAGAGAAGTGTCTTAAACACCGCAGGACCTCTGCACACCATTGTCGCTGCTTTAATCAGTTCTGACTTGGGGATCTCAGATTCCCTCTGGCTTAAAAATACCTTCTTTCCTGCCTCCATCCAAATGACACCTGCGGGCAGCTGTTCTCCACTCCCTGGCCTCGGGGCTGTCTCTTCCCCCTCCCCGTTCCCCTCTCCTCCAACCTTCCTCTCTCTGGTCATCCTAGGCTTCACCTCATTTGCTTTTGCCTACGAGAAGACAAAACCTCTTGGCTTCTGAACGCCTTGGCTGTTTTCTCACTGCGTGAAGCTGGGAGAAAACTGAACAGCTCTCTGATCCCACCTGCCCATTTCATAGATGTGTGGGACTCTGGGGTCTAACGAGTGCAGGAAATGCCAAGTTTAAAAAGTTAGACAGGTGCCACCACGTTGGAGAACCGTTTGGCCGTTTCCGTGAAGTTCATCCCCATGGCCTGGCAAGTCCTGTTGAGTATTTAACCAAGAAAAATGAAAACATACGTCCACAGAAAGGCTTACCCAAGGATGTGCACGCCTGCCTTATTCAGAATAGTCAAAACCTGGAAACAACCCATGTGTCCATCAAAAGGAGAATGGATAAACAAATCATGATATACATACACCATGGAATACACCTCAGCAATGAATGAAAAAGAAGACCCAGACTTCTGATGCAGTGTTAACAAAACTCAGAAACTCACTGAGCAAAACAGCTAGACCCCCACCCCTGCCCCAATCCATGCAGCATGATTTCGTTCCTTGAAGTCTAAGCAGCAGCAAAAGCCAAGGACGGTGATGGGAAAGCAGACGGTGGCCGCTGGGGGCAGGGTAGGGTGCTGACGTGGACGGGACACTCTCTGGGTTGATGGGAAAGGTCTAGATCTTGTTTGGGTGGTGTGGTGGGTGACGTTCTCAGCTCTCAAAACTCATGGAACTGAACACTCGGCATCTGTGCACATGCTAATTATCCCTCAATTAAATCTTTAAAAACGTTAAACATGTTTCTTTACTACGGGGGATTTCCAGAGGCGTTAATTAAGCAAATACACATCGCCCAGCCTTCAGAAGGGGACTTGGTGTCGAGTGTTTCTTCACCACGCTTGAAGACAGGCCACTCTTCGAAGGAGCCTTCAGGGGATGGAAAATGCTTTAGAGGTTGTTGTGGTTTGCACACCGACCTGGCGTGTTTCGCTGTGCTGCTTCCTGTTCTTTATTCCCCTCCCGCTCAGCATAGGGATGGACGCTTACATCCACCTGTGGGGCAAGGTCACGGGTCCCCTGCTCTGGCCCAATGCTCCTGCGTTCCTACTGCCAGACTGGCTTCCTCTGTTGGCATCCTGGTCTCTCGTGGGCCACTGGCTCACCACCACACCCGGCCTCCAGTGACAGGAGACATGGCCGGACAGGAGCACGTGGCCATCGGATGTGTTTGCAGGGCTTTTTGCCTGTGTCCGTCAGTCACACGGTTCATGTACTCAGTCACGTTTGCATCCGTTCACTGCTTTACAAGCTGCATTCATGTCAGCATCTCTGCCTGCCTGTCACCGTGCGCGCCTCTGGAGACACAGACCCGAGTAAAGCACATCTCCTGCCTCAGGGGGACAGTGCCACACAAACATAGCTTTCGGAACGACGCAGAACTGCAGGGTGGGGTGGCGCTGAGGGCCTCGCTTTTCTGTCACTCCTTCCCCTGCAGACACGCGGCTTCCCCCTCCTCCCGGGTCAGGTCCGATCGCTAAGCCTTTGCGGTGCCCTTTGGGCTTCTCCCGCCTGCCCACCGTCCTGTGGTCCGGCTGGGTGGGGCCCAGCAGGTGATGAATCTGTTAGCTCAGGTCTCTAAGTCTTCGTTACGCTTTTGTGATTAAACCCGAGCGTGCGTAGCGTTGGGGGTGAGCCCTGAAGTTAGCAGATCGCTTCGTGGGCTGGTTTTCCCCACCTCCACCCTCTCCATCCTCCCCCTGGTACTTGTCAGTTTCCCGGGGGTGCTGCTTTCTGTTCATCCCTCCAGAAAGCTGGGGTTTTGTTTACCCTGCTCTTCTGCCCAGTTCCCAAGACTGGCCGAGTCGTGGGAGCACGGAGAGGGGGACACAGCCTGCTGTCAGAACCCCCCGCCTCGAGCTGGACAGGAAGGCCCCCGTTCCTTGCTGCTTTCCACGCTGCGGGTCCCCCTATGCTGCCACTGTTGCCACCACAAGACCCCTTTCTCACACCCCGAGTCTGAACCAGGTTTCTGCTGGAGCTCTCTCTGTCCCCGCCGATGTCCACGCCTGGGTTTCGGTGCCTTGTGGCCTGTTGTCTGGGGAATACCAAAGGCGCGAGACGGTGAATCCACGGCCAGTCGGATGCTACTCTGACTTCTCGTCTTCTCCTCCAAGCGACCTGCTGCTCTACGTTTTTAAGAGTCCTCGGAGAGCTGCTGCCTGCACCTGTCCAGGGGTGAGAGCTGCAGTCACTGGGAGAAACAGCTGGGAGCACTCGCTGCGCCTCGGCCAGACCTAGCACCCGTTCACGACCTCTGCTGGCCTGCCTCTCCAACACCCCTTTGGGCTGAGAACCGGGGACACTTTCCTAGTTACAGAAGTAGGATGGACATGTCATCGTAGGAGTTTACAGTGGCCGTTGTCAATTGATGGACATGTCATCGTAGGAGTTTACAGTGGCCATTATCAAGTATGCGAGCGCGTGGGTTTGTGCGTATGCGAATGCTAATTCGGAGGTAGCTTAAGACATTGTGGCTACAGCTGTAAGAAAGCTCTGGGGTGGGGGGCCTTCTGAGTGGCGGTCACCATGCCCTCATTCCAGCCCCCTGAATGGCGGCAGGGCCCCTTCTCCCTGGCCAGCCACGGCAGTCCCACGGTGGTCTGTGGCTCTCTTCCTAGCGGCCAGCGGGCACAGGTGCGTCCTGGAGCGGCGCTGTCAGCCCCACGTCGTACCTTTCGTCCATTTCTCCCACCAGCCCCCTTTGTGGAGCGATGTGACTTTGAGAAGGAAAGATTAGATCCAAACAACAGGTCCTTCCATGTCGCGAGTGTTCCGATCTAGGCTGGGGCGGCTTTGTGTGTGTGTGTGCGCGGGGGTGGGGAGGGGGCGCAGGGCGGGGAGCTGCAGTGCGGAAAACCCTTGACGGATAAAGATATAGTTGTTGCTGCCGATGTCACCCAAGGGATAAACAGCTTGCCCGCCGTAAAATCTCATTAGCCCTGCCAGGCGAATGCAGAATGTGAAGATTTGTGGCCTCCTCTAACCGAAGCCATTATCTCGAGAATGTCTCAGCGAGGTATTGTGAGTCTGAAGATTTCAATTTACCTGTAGTAGGTTTGCTTGCTTGCTTTTTCTTTCT
>NW_024340693.1:1209707-1224444 GCF_902729225.1 Pteropus medius
ACACACACACACACACGTACACACAGCTTCCCTACTCCTGATACTAACTGTGACTGCTGGATTCCCTCCCCCCACCGCCCCAGCAGAGGCAGAAGCTGTCAGGTGGGGCCGGAGCTGGAGCACCTGCATTTCTAATGCAGTTCTGAGACAAGCCTGCAGGTGACGCTGGTGCTGCCCATCCGGGGACCACTCTGAGTAGCTCCGTTCTACACACCACTGTCTCGGTCATTAAAGTCATCATAGGGACACTAACCCATCCATCCCTTACTTGCTGAGTTGAAAGCATCGTAAGAGGTTATCTAGACTAACCATCATTTTCGACTGAAAGCGAGTGGATGACTGTCGTTTTATGTCCGGATGCTCGTGGAGACAGAAGCTGCTCGCTCTGGTTGCTCCCTGCTGTGAATCTCGCCTAAGAAACCATCCCATGACACGACATGAGAAATATCACACGTAGCAAACGACGCAGCCTTCCGAACCAGCATAGCCAATGTTTGGGGACTCACTGGTCAGTTAGGCTTTTGTACTTGAACTTCAAGCTGTGCTTGTTACTTCTCTGTATCTTTAATCATCAAACCTGGGGGTTTTTATTTATTTATTTATTTATTTTAGATCAATTTTAGGAACAATTTAGGTACAATAAACTGTGTTCATGTCAAACTACATCCTGGCCTAACCTTTCTAATGACATACATTTAAACTAATTCA
The DNA here is from genome assembly GCF_902729225.1 of Pteropus medius. Lineage (NCBI taxonomy): Eukaryota > Metazoa > Chordata > Mammalia > Chiroptera > Pteropodidae > Pteropus > Pteropus medius. Next base: position 1,210,416 of record NW_024340693.1, read on the forward strand.
ATATAAATAAAAAATAGTTTCTCAAACCCGGCACAGTCATGAAGTGTAGGCGAACTTCAGGGTGGGGAGACATAGCCTACTGTCTGGAATCTACTGGACGCTCACATGACAGAAAGGCACAAGGGAGATGACAGGATCAGGTTGTGACAGCCCGGGGGGGTGTTGGAGCAGTTCCCTGGAGGCCCGGGGGACCTCTGTCCTCTGGCACCTATAGCCCGGAGCCCAGGCACCCCCAGGAAGCTCCCGAAGTTGGCCCGCTGTGCTCAGCTAACCCAGGCCTAGGCTGGGGAGCAATTTGGCTATGAGAATGGAGTGAAGGGGACACGTCTTTGTCATGCCTTCATGGCTATCCCTTCCCTTTTGTTCCCAGCGTCCCCACCTTGGTCCAGGACCTCATCCCCTCATGCCCAAATTTCGATTAACAGCCACTCGACTTTCCTCCTTGTTTCTGATGTCTCCCCGCAAGAGCTGTCCTGCACCTGCGTCTGTGTTCCTGCCATTTTGAACCCAACCAAACTTCTGGAGCTTTCGGGGTGAAATTGAACCCCTGAGCCTGGCATTAAAAGCCCACAGCCACGTAGCCTGTGCCCGAGGTGGCTTTGCCAATCTTACTCACCTGGCACTGGGGGTTCTTCTTACCTGTCTTAGCTTCCTGCCTCCCCTCCCACCGAACACCCCCATATCTTCCTTACCCGTATGACATGGTCTACATGCAGCTCTACGTCAAGTTGATGTGCGCAGGGAAGACTTGATGCTCGCAGAATTTGTTCTCGTCCGCATTTCTGCAGCTTGTCTGGTTGAACTATGTCCTTTGCGCACAGTCACAAACTGCTCGGCATTTTGAATTGATTTCTAATGAGCACATAGTCCCACTTCTTCTCAAGTGCGGTACAGATGGGTTGAGATCGGGGTCCCCATTGTGGAATGCTTCCTGGAGTTTAGGATTGTATGTGATTCAAAGAAACAAACAAACAAAGATGCCCCGCCATGTGTACCTCCATAGCTCACGGAGACGTCCCACATAAATAAATCTACGAATCGTTAGACCGGTGTCTTGTTTTCTATTTTAAAAATACGCCGAACATTTTCCACAGGTACCGAGGGAAATGCAAACTGCCCCGATAGTAAGAGTGAATATTTATTGAGTTCTTTCCGTGCATTGGGCCCTTTTTCAAGTACCATTCTGTGGAGTAACTGCTTTGATTCTCCCGATGACCCAGCCAGGCTGGTACCGTTATCACCCCGTGATACAGTCAAGGCAATGAGGAGAGGCCATTGCAAGCCTAGGCGGCCGGGCCCAGTGCCCAAGCGCTTGGCTGTCGCACACATCGCATCTCGGTCACGTAAGGAGCGCATGAAATGCGGGTCGTGTGGAGGCGTACGTAGCAGAATTGTAGAGGCCCGAGAAAGAGACCGTGAAGACTGCGTCCAGGTTTACGCCTGAGAGGTGGAGAGATGGCACATAACTTCCATCTAACGAAGCTGTCGTAGTCTCATGAACTCTGGAGAAGGAAGAGTTCATTGTAGAGTCTGTTTTTTAGAGCCTTTTTCGTAAGTCATTATAAAGAAAATACAGAGTCTCCCATTGATTCCTGTGTGTGATAGGTAAAATTTTAATTACTGTTCGCTTTAAGATGCCCTACCTGATGCCTATGCACTTTTTTGAGTTTTATTATTATTATTATTATTATTATTATTATTATTATTAAAAATCTCCTTTTTGGACTTAGCGAGTGCTGAATCTTTCCTACTTCAATCATTGCAAACTCTCCCGCGGGGGGGTCCTAAGCTCTCTAGGTGCCAGATTTCCTCTGTCGGCTCTCTGGGAAGTCCGTTTTGTTCTTTAAGTCCTAAGAATAGCCCAGCTCCATCTTTTGCACACTCACTGACTGGGAGGCAAAAAAAAGCTGCCTAATTACTACCTCTGTGGGGTCCCCAAGGTGTGAGTATTTGTCTGCAGGCTGTGCCAGTGGACAACAGATTCTTCTCAGAGGAGAGATAAATCTCTTTATTATTTAAATCTCCAGATCTTGTAAAGGGTGGTTACTCTACCCAGATTGTCTCCAGTCTTGTAGGAGAAGTGACCAAATGAGGCGATGCAATTCATCTCGAGAGAACTCCCGATGGGACCATTTTAAGGGAATGTTCCTTTCCGGTGGTGCCCAAAACCAAAGAGGGGACCCCGAAAAAAATCACACCCTTTTACTTATTTTGTGTCTTCATTTCCCGTGTGAAGAGGGTGGTCAGATGCGGGTAGTTGAGGAAGTGTGCCAATTATACTCATCCTCCGGGCTTTTGCTGGATGTTTTTTCTTCAACGGTGGCTTTAAGGAAGTTGAGCCCAACAGCTAAACCTATGTTTTTACTAGAAACTACATACTTTTAATAGACACGAAATGTATCGCATTTATGAAGTACATGGATGCTTATTTGGTGTACCCTAGAATGAGACATACAGGACGAGGTCGTTGGCAAGTGCATGGAACCAAACGGAAGAAACTAAATAATGCATGCTTAGTTCCTTATCGTCATTGGGGAAAGTTGTAGGGTGGACCACTCATAGATCATGTGCCTATTTCCTGAGATTTTTTTTTTTTTAAATAAAGGTATTCAATTTTTGAATTCCCGTGACGTAGGGGAGTTACTGTGGGCCGTTTTCGAGAAGCAGAACTTAGTAAAGGAAAAGTGTCCGGGATGGGGGCTCTGGCCCGCTCAGCCGCCTCTGGGCCCAGCATCTTTCCTGGCGTTCGCACGTGGCCCACGCTTCCCTCCGCCCACCGTGGTCCAGAACGGAGCCTGCTACACAGGTGGCGGTGGGACTTTAGAGTCTGTGGTTCAATGTCCAGCTCCTCAGACACACTCAGCTTGTGCACCTCCCTCTCTGGAACAACAGTCGGATAGTGGTCTCTACAGCCTTGCTTGCAACTTAGAATCGCTTGGGGGCTTTTAAAAAATACTGAGGCCCAGTTCCTCCCCTGCCACATTAGAATTTTAAGTGGCCGCAGTGGGGCCAGGACACCGCATGGTTAAAGTTCCGCGGGCGATGCCCACATGCTACGATTGGACACCAGTGCTCTAATGCCATCCTGGGCAGAAAGAACTCACTCCTCCCACACACACCCCTGCAGAGGTGGTGGCAACGGGGTGTCATAGAGGCATCTTGAACTGCTGAGATGAAGCCACCGTGAAAGCAAAAAGGTGATAGAAAGTATTACCCTCATTATTGTTAGAAAAGATTGCTGAGACCTGACACTGTGTGTTAGCCTCCCAGCTAGAAAGCCGCCCATTGTCCTTGTAAGCACTCCATGAGTCAGGTCGGGAAGGTCAAGTCCAAGGCCATATGCCCAAGTAGTTAGCTGGCATTGGGGTTAGAATCTAGGCTTCTGATGGTGATTCCCTTGACACAAGTCGGTACTGTCATACATTAGAGTTCCGTTCGGTTCCAGTTACTCACGCGCTGTGTGACCTGTGGGCTGGCATTTCACCACTCTGTTTCCTCTGGACCAACCTCACAGGGCTGCTCTGGGGTCGAATGAAGTAAAGCTTCTTGGAGACCGTAAGACTTAGAACAGATACAAGCCGTTGCTATGATTACTAATTAGAGGGAGAAGGCAGTGGATGAGTGAGGTCGGGCCATTCATAATGCCGTTCTCCTGCCTGAGATTTTAAATGAACCCCAAAGGGTGAGTTGTTACCCTACAATATTCTGTTCTTTCCAATATACCAGTTGGGGCCTGGTTTACATTCATTGATTTACCAGCCAGGATTACAGAATTGATCTGAGTGGACCAGGCTTCCTCAAGGTCAAAGTAGTGTCTGAAAGGGAGACCTCGAATCTATTTAGGGTTCACACTTCCCTTCCTGCCCTGTTCCTGGCTCTTCTAGCTGATGAGACAATATCTGAAGCAGCTGCGTGGGCGTCCCTGACCACCCTCGAAGTCTGTGAACGTCCCTGGTGCCTCATCCTGGCTCCCTGGGCCTGTTTCGAGGGATCCCGAATTAGTCATGCAGGGTACATAATCGAAAATCACTGAGCGGCTCTGTTCTCTGGCTCGACACTGGGCCTCCCGGTAGGAGAGCGGACCTGGGCTGGGAGAGAGATGTCTGAGGGATGTCTGAGGTTTATTTCGTACGAGATGAAAACAGAGAATCGGTTAAGAGAAGGGACGACAAAGGTGAGTTCTTTCAACCCCGTGTCCATCATTCGATCCACTGTTAGTGAGTCATCAGACGGTATTTGGCTGTAGACATCGAGACACTCTTCATGTATAAGAGCGGCCCATTCTACGCCACTTTTAAATTTATCACTGTCAAGTTCCACTGTATTCTCATAATTCTCTCCAGCACATTGCTCCACATACAATAGATTTTCAATAAATGTTGTCAGCAACTTTACCGTAGGACATTTGTTCGCTTATTTGTTCATAGAAGAAATAGGTAGTAAGTTTTGACTTTACGTCAAGTATTCCGCAAGGGCTGGGGACACACAACTGTAAAGACAGTCCCCATTCTCGAGGAACTGCTCAGTCAGTGGGGACACAGCATGGACAAGTGACGAGAGTCAGCCTAAGGGCTGTGACGGGGGGAGGCACAGAGTTCTAGGGGGCCCGGGAGTGGGTTCCAGAGGGAATGTGGGAGCTGATTCTCGAGGAGCAGGGAGGTGGGTTAGGTGGGAGGAGGAGGTGTGCAGGCACAGCGGGCGGAGGCAGGGGACACACATAGCCAGGTCACCGAGCGCTGCACTGTCCCCTGCAGGCCAGCATCTCCGCATTCATCAACAGTCCCCTAATTAGACGTAAATGAAATAGAATAGGGGCCTCAGGCTGCACGGCATGTTTTGTTTCGTGAAACTTACGTTTCAATTATAGATATATGTTTGAGTGTGTGTGGGTGTGTACATATATGTGCGTGTGGCTGTGTACATATATGTGTGTGTAGAGTTTAGTGGTAACAAATGTTTGAGACTCTGCCATGAAGGTTTTTTGCCCAGAGCAGTGGCATGATTAGATTTGCACTTGAACATAATTATTCTGGCCGCGGCATGTAGAAAGGATTGGGCTGGCTGGAATGCAGCACGGAGGCAACGTTGGGGCAGCCATCTTGTGCAGCGAGGCAGGAGTCGCATATTGTGAATGGCAGATCAACAAGACGGAAGGGGTGATGGGTAGAGGCTGGAAGAGTTTTGGGGTGCCTGAGAAAAAGCAGAGTGGCGGAGGGAGCCTTGGTCTTCCTGAGGGCTCCCGGTTGGTGCCTTGGTGGCCTCAGACGGAAACAAGGAATGTTTTGCTAGACGATGGAAGAGTGGCCGTCCTTTCTCTAAAGTGACGAAGGATGGAAGCTCACGTTCCAGCGTTCCGTGGACGTCGGGACTGACAAAGTGGGTGTTTTGCCAAAGCAGTATCTAAGCCGGGTGTCACGGAGCAGCCTCGTCCTTCCTGACTCCCGTGCTCAAATGCCAGAGAGAAATAAAGACTGATAGTTAATGAGAAAGGAAGCAGAGCTGAAGGGTTTGGAAGATGCTGACTTTCAAAGAATGAGAAGGCGGGTCTGGGTATGAACCTGAGGGCCGGCCTGATGTTCATGTGTTGAGATTACTCCTGGACCGGTGCCTCAGTGGCTATTCTCCGAGACAATGGCAGAACAACCCCTCTTCCCCCCACCCCAGGTGACTCAGAGACCAGCAGGGGTCCATAGCCAGCCTAGGGAGGTGCTGCTGGCTCCAGGGACCTCAGGAGAGCCAGGGAGGGCAGCCTCATGACCCGCTGCAGGTTGCCTCCATCCCCCGGAAGTGGGCACTTTGATCCTCACAGCCCCAGGTGGGCCCCAGCAGGCCCAGGGGCAGCTCAGGCCATGGTGGCTGCTCCTCCAGAGGATGCAGGCGGCAAAACCACTGAGAATTCAAAGGACAGAACCAGCGTCCCTTGGAGCCATGGATGGTGGCCAGACAGAGGGCCACTGAGAGGGCATGGCCACTGCAGAGACCCCCTGCTACGGCAACGCCTAGCAGAGCCACAGGGGAGGGACCACCCAGAGCCATGGGGCAGGACCCCCACGCCAGCACATCTGGAAGGCAGGACCCTCCCCTGCGAGCCTGGCGGGCACAGCCCGGGCCACGGAGGGTCCTTCTCAGCCTCAAGGTCCAGTGGGATTCGCCCCACTGGGTTTGGACCTGCGTGGGTCCTGTCGCTCCTCTTGTCTTCCCGACATCTCCCTTTCGGGGTGAGCCTGTCCCGTGCCTGCCCCGCCATTGTGCCTGTTGGAAGCACCTGGCACGCGGGGTTCACGGGTTCACGGCAGGAGAGGAATTTGTCTCTGGTGAATCTTGAGTCTCAAATGCATCTGATTGAGGTGATATTTGGATGAGATTTGGGGCTTTAGGCTTTTGAGTTGGGACATGCGAGAAGCCTATTAATTTTGGGGAGAAGGCCAAGGGCGAAATGCTATAGACTGAACAGATCCCCTCCGAAATTCGTATGTTGAAATCCTAAGCCCCCCTCCATGTGATGGTGAGAAGAGGCAGGCCTTTGGGAGGTGATTCGGTCGTGAGGGGGGAGCCCTCAGGATGGGGTCAGTGCCCGATGAGAGAGCTCTCTCTGGCCTTCTGCCCTGTGAGGACACAGCAAGAGAACGGCAGGCTACGAACTCGGAGGTGGGTCCTCACCGGCCCCCGGATCCACTAGCGCCTTGATCTTGGACATCCCGGCCTCCAGAAACGTGAGCAATACATGTCCATTGTTTACAAGCCATCCAGCGAAATTTTTCTCTTAGTGGCCTGAATACACTCAGACATGAGGGAGAGGAAGTAGATATCCATCAGTGGAAAGTGGGTGAGATAGATATATTATGTAGTCAGAGCAGTTAAAGCAAATGAACCCTAAGTTCATAAATAGGGATAAACCTCAGTCAGAAGCACAATGTTGGACAGAAAAAGGTAACGCCAAGAAAGTAGAGTACAGTGACATTTGCATAAAGTTTGAAAGGATGCAAAGCAATAGTGTATATAATGCTTGTAATACAGAAATACATAGTAACCGTGAAAAACGTGTGTCCGAAAAATAACATCAAAATCAGGATGTGGCGGGTACCAGGTATTTTTTTTCCTTTCCTTTTTGGTTGCTGTTGTTTTTTGGTTATGCAACTCTACAATGTTCATGTATGTTTTAAATGTTTAAAAAAAAACATGAAATGTTTATCTGTCATCAAGGCATAAATCCTGGCACAGGTCAAGAAGGAAGAAACTTTACAAAACTTAGATAACGGCTGTCATCACGACTTCGATTTCAGACACTGAGGACAGGTACTGGGTGGGCTGGGGAGAAGGGCCAGAGACGCAGCTGAGTGAGGGCCATTCGAATGCCGTATTACAGCCATCAGTGAGGGCTTGGGACGCGTTGACATTTGAGGTGAAATCTGGGGAAGGAGCCAGGCAGCCCGGCGAACACGATGAGAAAATGTCAGGCAGAACGGGTGCTGGGCAGTCCGCTCGGATAGTTAGCCACTGAGGAATGAGTCACGTGAGCCGACATTTACAACTGTGTATCATGGATGCACGCAAATAACAGGAAAACAAGAGGGAAGAAGGGAAGTGGAATGTACCCCTGGAAGCTGTCGCTCTCAATTGTCTACTGCTGAAGTAGCACAGGACACAGAAGAACAGGAAGAGCCAGGACTCCGGGAATGGGCGGGGCCTCTGGAGTGGCTCTGCCCTCTCAGCAAGGGGCCCGGGCTCCCGGCTGCTCTGCTCCCCCTTCCATTCAGACACGGAGGGTGTTGTGGCCGGGGCTGCTTGGCACAGCGCTGCCTGCTATGGACAGACGAGCCGGTCGCACGCTGCTTTTCCTCTGCGTGTGCCACCTACGTTGTGACAGCCTCCGGCGGCTGAATCAGAAGGTGACGTGCTTCTCAATCCACTAGAAGAGACGCCGCACGTCGCAAACGAAGCAACCCGTGCCAGCCTTTTCCCGAGTGACGCGCGTGTGGTCGTGTTTTCCTCTACTAGCTGCGGATCCTGAATCAGGTCGGGGGTGGCGGGGGGGAAGGCGTGTCGCTATGCGTACCTGCGGAGCGCCCACAGTGACTTACTGCAGTGCCCCAGGAGACCACCACGACTCCCGCTGGCACGGAGGATGGGGGACCTGTTTATGGAGTCCTGTGCCACAGCACTCCAGTGCTGCAGATGCTCTGCATGGCCTCGAGGCTTTCTGTTCTATTTCTAAGTTTGCATAAAAATACAAAATCATGAGCAAGGAGAATCCCCACAGGCTCCCGCCAGGGGATTTTGTACCTATTCTAGCCTAGGTAAAACATGTTGTAAATTCCTTAAACACAGGGGAGGGGGGAGGGCAGTTCTTTTCCTCAGACCGTGTGATTCGGCCAGGCTGGCCTCACGCTTCCGGTCTGTCAGGACAGCCTCACGTGGACTAGAAGCACCGAAGCCAGAGTGTCGTGAGTTCACCAGGGAAGCAGAGCAAAAGCCTCGCTTGGCCTGGACGAGGCAGAAAGCGCGAGTTCTCCGTTGTTCTCTCTTGTCCACTGTCTCCCCGCGGCATCTGCAAGAGGAGGCAGCACCAGAGGCTCAGTTTCCACCCTCAGAAACCCGTCCTTTTCATCCTTTCCTTTTCTGCAAGTCCCACCTCATTTCATGGGTCTCTGGGATCACTTTCTGGCCTTCGTCATCCTTAGCTTCTTGCTCCCTCCCACTTGCCAAGAAGGGGTGGACAGGTGGCGAGTGAGCAAGCTGAGTCTCCACATGTCCGGGAGAGGTCCGTTTCCAGATGAAGCGAGGGGTTCCCGCCAGACTCGGGGGACGCGGTTGGTTCGTGGGCGGCAATCCTCCTAGGCCAGGTTAGGCCTGGGGTCCACAGGGACGACGGCTGTCATGACATTGGGTCTTTGCTCTCCAGACCTGAAGCGCAGGGTGCCTGGTGTGTTAGCGCTGGCTCCTGGGCGCTGAGGGCACTGGACAGTCCCCTCAGAGGGTGTCCGATCGCCCAGTCCCCTTGCCCCAGGGATAGCCTGCTGCCCTGCTCCGGGCAAGCATGTGAGGCGCCTTCCCCCAGCCTGGGGCAGGTCACCCTCCAGTGTCCCATCCGTCCTGCCCTGTCCTATACGTACTCCTTCAGCGTCTGCTGGATGGCCTGGAAGATATCCAAGTGGTCTTGTCACCAACCAAGATTCCCTTAGTAAACCTCGAAGTCGCGTTGGAGTTGAGTCAGCCTCTTTCTTTGGTCTCTTGGCCCCAGGAGATGTTATGGACACAAGCTAAAAGGCCATTGCCCAGGGGATACTGGCAAGCGTAGCACACGGTGACAGGGTGACAGGAAGCAACCGTGAGCTCAAGGCGCCTCCCCCTCCTCCGGCAGTGGCCCTGGGAGCCACAGGACGTGCTGTGTGCTTTGCCCAGTTCTAGCTCCACCAACGCAGAGCAGCAGGCAGCGGGCAGATCCGACGCTGAACGTCAGCAGCCCAGTAACTGCCGGACGAGCCCGTACAGAACTAGCTTACACTCTGCATTTAATTTCCTACTGCTTTCTGATTTACTTGACCCTACTTGACCACACCCTATCCTGTTTTGAATATTCAGAAGCTGGGTGGGGCCCATCGAACCAATGTCCCGACCTAGTAAACAGCTGCTCTAGGATATCCTCAAGGATAGTGGTGATTCTGAGTATTGAGATTCAGTGCCATTGACTTCTTGACCTCCTTGCACACCAAAAGCGACTTAAAGGAATTGCCCCCAGGGTAGCCATCCACATGGGGCCCACACTTTTCCCTAGGCTTCAGGATATTTATATTGAGAGGCTGCACAAGTCCTGTATGGTTCTAGAAAGTAACCCCAGACAGGAGGGGTTACTAAGGAGGAAAGATAAGGAACCGTCAATCAAAAATAGTTACCGAGTCCTTCTTATTCTAAAGATGTTTTGGGGGATTACCCAGAAAGGTGCATCAGGGGAGCCTGAAATCCAGTAAGGAGAAAAGATAGATTCAATGAGCAGACAGCCCACGAACCACCACTGAGCAATATGTCTGGTTGTCAAGTGGGTGACACAGGCAGGGAACACTGGGAGTAGAGAGCAGGCACAGTCTGGAAGTGTTTGCGTGAAAGCCCGAGCTAGTTCTTGCAGACTAGGTAGGATTTAGGATACAGGCGACATTCCAGGTGGAGAGAATGCCAGGAGTGTAGAGTGGAGCGAGGTGCACACAGCGTGGCTGGTGCAGGGTTCGGGCATCGGAACGAGCAAAGGGCGAACTGAGCACCAACCAGGGTGAGAGGTGCGACCCCGGAAATGTGGGGTGTGCAGACCGGATGCTGGGAAGTGGTCCCTCCTCTGAGGAGGAGCAGGCGGAAGAGCTGGTTAGGAGCATGAGGAAGGACGCGCGCTTTGACGAGAACCGAGGTCACGGCCATAGAGGAGGGCGGTCAGCACAGCGAGATGCCGTGGAGGCCAGGAGGACGGTCCGGAGGAAAAGCCTGGCTTCGAGCTAGATGTGCCATCTCGTCGATGAGGACCGTGGCTCTTGACCATATTGTCGTCTGGGCGGATTGATCTGTTTCCACTTTCAGTTCTGTCTTTCGGATCTTCACAGTGCGTTTGACCGTCATGTGAGCTGGCCCACAATATCCGGTGAAGACAACAGAGTTCATTGCCGGTGCCCATCCCTTCCCGGCTGTCCCCAGCCACGTGAGGTTCTTCAGGCCTTCCTCCGAGTGACCGTCCTCCTTCCGCCCGCTGCCACTGTGCATTCTCTTCACGCGGATTGTCCTGCTGAGCTGATTCTTTGGGATTCTGACTTCAACCAAACAAGGAGGGGGAATGTGTTGGGACCTTGCATGCGGAGACTGCACTGCGACCCTGGCCAGCTGCCTAGCGAACGCCAGTGACCGGTCACACGGGAAATCAGATGAGGGATGACGGGTCAGGTGAGTCTATTGTCCCTACGACAAAAACACGTGTTCAGCTGAGAGCAGATCACGCTCATCTTCTCCGGGAGTAAAGGAGAACCTATTTATGTCCTTCTTATATACGCGGAGTTGTGAACAAATTGTTAGAGGTGACAGGTCTGGGTGTTGCTTCTCTAAGGATGCCATTTTATCGCTTGATACTCAGATTTTGTTCCGGGTTTTGCTGCGTGCGTGCTGTCATCTCCTCTGTACAATACGAGCCACGATCACGTAGACTTTGGGTTCTTGTCTTTCCCTTAGGCATCATATTCCAGCTACCAGCAACTGCTTCCTCGTTTATACCAAAGAGTTCTCAAAAGCGAACCCACTATGTGGCAGCCCGGACAGGGCAGGTGCATGAGCACCTTACTGGTGCTCGAGGCAAGACGGTGCGGCCTGAATCAAATAGCACTTGCAGATGTACACTGGTGCGAGAATACCTTTTAATAGCTGGCACCAGAGTGCCTGGTGGGGGAGGTACTTTCTTCACGTGGGAAAACACTTCGATGAACAGTTCAGGAATGGAAGGTGGCCTGAAGGTAGAATTAGGAGACGGAGATAACTAAAAGCATAAAGGGAGTAAGGAGGAGGGGCGCGGTGGGGAGCGGGAAGTTCCGGTTGAGGCTGAAAGAGGAGGGGGCTGGTGCATGCCTGTGCTTTTGGAGCAGGAAACAATCATTTTAGATTGTTTGCACCCTTCATTTAAAACCCCTCGGTTGCTCCAACCTTCAGGAGAGTCTGCTATACAACCAAAGACAAGGGTTTGATTTCCAGACTGAGTCAGCGGGAGGTGAGATGAGAGGTCAGGGGGTCTAGTGCTTGGAGAAAGCAGGAGCTCAGCGTGATCCTGCAGTGAACACCGGCCTCTGCCCAGGAGGCGGGAAGGGGACTTGAGTCAATTTCGACAAAATCTCTGTGGACAAGGTGACCCCGACTGGGACTGGATGACATACACAGTAGAGGCAGTTATTCCTGGCAAAGGACAGGCTCGGTAAATCCCCCCACCCCTGCCCCCAAAGTTTACTTACATCTCTAGGCCTCATTTCTCTTATCAGCAAAATCTGGAGATTGGACCTAAAATAGCTCTATGGTTTCCATTACAGTCTACAGCTCGAACAATAATTTTCGAGACACAGAGAACAGATTGGGGGGTGCCAGCGTGGGCGGGGGAAGGATGGGGGTGAAGGTAGCCAAAGGTACCAGCTTCCAATCATAAGGTAAATAGGTCCTGGAAATGTGACTATACTTAATACTATGCTGTATGTTTGAAAGTTTCTAAGAGTAAATCTTTAGAAAAACAGTAGCCAATATTTTCACGTTCTTTTTTGAGATAAATTTACATGCAGTGAAATGTACAAATCTTGAGCATACCATTCCATGAGTTTTGACAAAGGCATACACCTCTGTAGCCCAAACCCTGAGAGAGATGTACAGAGCTTTTCTGTCACTACAGAAAAATTCCCTGTTCAGTCAAAGCCCCGCCTCACCAACGGGCTACCTCGCTTCTAGCTCTCACCACGGTGGACTTCATAACTGACATTTAAGTCACGTTAAAGGCCAGGCTTTGTTTCCGAACGCTTCAGAGGTATCATCGCTTTTCTCACCAGCACTGAAATGGATATTACCTCCATTCTGCGGATGAAAAGTCCAGCATCAAAGCAGGCCAGTCGCCCCACGTGGCTACCAGCTAATCAGTGTAGTGGCCAGACCAGAGAAAGTGGGCTGGAGAAGCCCAGGCCCAGGCTGTTAACCTCCGCTGGCACCGTGCTGCACTGAGGGGGGTTCAGACAAGTCACCCCAAGATGTGCTTCTGCCCCGTGCAGATGGAGCTAAAGGCAACACTAGCAGCGGGCTCAAGAGAACCTCCTGTCCCTCCCATAACCACCTAGAAAAGCCTGGATTAGGGGCCTTGGCCGGAATGGGAGAGTATGAGAGGTGACCACTTTGACCCACCATAGGGCAGGGCACGCCTCCATTTGCAGTGTGGGCTCTTAGCCCCCTGCAGGGACCCTCGAAGCCCCACCGTTTCCCCTTTCCGGTCTCTGACCCTCTCCTGCGCGCATGTGTGTGCGTGGAGGGGTCTCTGACTCTTCAGTATGTTTGGTTCCCACACATACGTATCTTTAAATTGGGTCATTTTCTCTTGTTAATCTCTTATCTGTTTGAATATTAGACCATATGAAAGAACCTCGGGGGTAGGAGAAAGTTTCTTCGGCCCTCGCAGCGTCTGAGAGGTTCGGGGAGTCTGCATCCGACCCTCTTAAGTATTACGGATCACAATGCAACGGAGAGCGACGCTCCTCGCAGATTCTCAAACCTCCTGAGTCACCCTGCGTGTCACTCAGGGACGCCCTTCTCCCACCGCTCGGAAAATGGCAGGGAGGACGGGTGGCGGATGGCACACGCCCTCGGGCCGCGGTGGCGCAGGCGGCTACGGGCCTGGGGCGGAGCCCGGGGGGAGGCGGGAGGACCGGCCGCGGCCCCAGCCTCTGACGCCACAGGCGCCCTGTGCGCGTCCGGCTGCAGCGCCGCGCTAGGCACGGAACCAGGACACGCGTCCGGCCACGGGGCCTGGTCGCCTGCGCCGCGCTGCCCAGACAGTAGGATCAGTGAGTCACCGTCCTCCTCAATGTCACGCCTGGCCCCGCCCAGACGCACGCCGCCCCGCCCCCCCCGCGGCTCCCCCAGGCTCCGCCCCGCCCCGCCCCGCCGCGCTGCCATGGCAACCGCGCTCCGCGCCGCGCCGCCACCGCCCCACGCACGTCGCCGACTAACGGACCCGGCGGCGGCCTGGGCGCCACCCCGCTGCGCGCGGACCGCGTCCCCGCCGGCCGGCCGATCTGCAGGCCCCGGGCACCGGGTGCGACGCAGACCCGCGCGGCGGGCGGCGCGGAGGGGCGGGGGCGCCGCGGGGCATCGTGGGCATCGTAGTTCGCCGGCCGCTGGGGCCCGCGGCCCGGGCGGGCGCCCCCGGCGGCGGGACTACAAAGCCCGGCGGCCCCGGCGCCCGGCGAGCGCCACCCACTTTGAGCGGAGCCGGGGAGAGACCCTCTCCCTCTTCGTGGCGAGGGGCCCCGGGGTGGTCGCC
>NW_024340693.1:1226871-1230483 GCF_902729225.1 Pteropus medius
GCGGGGAGTGGCCCGAGCGTGCAACGGTGGCCAGCGGGTTCAGTGCCGACAGATCATTTCTAAACTTTGCAGAAACGAAGAGGAGTCTGAGTTTAGGCTGTCTGGGAAAGAAAAGTTTAAAATTTCCCATAGTAGTGCATATCAACAGAAAATAGAACAGCGCAGCCCCGCGCAGGCGTCCGCCAGCGTGAAGCATGAACACAGCCCGTTTCCTTCCATCTGTAACCTTTGTCCCCAGCTGGATTATTTTAAAGCTAAACTCAGATATCGTATCTTTTATTCTGTAATCATTTAAATATGTATCTTTATAAGGTAAGAGTTATTTTTATAAATATAACTACTGTTATCCTAATTTAAGAAAACTGACATTACTTTCTTAATATAAAATTTCCGGTCACACTTCTTTTTAAAGAAGCTTGACTATGAAGAAAAGAGATGAGGTGGTAATTAAAAAAGGTTTGCAGTTTTTTTTTTTTAAGATTGACAGACTTTTAAGGTTAGTCAATAAAGAGGAGATGCTTGAAGATGTCGGAGATGGAGATGATGGAGCCGACGGAGGTCCTGGGAAATGCCGGCAAGGATAGCTTGAGGGTACAGGGATGTCTGGACCTAAGTCGTTATGTTTTGTGAGCATCAGCTAAGTGCTCCTGGGTTCCTGGGGGTGTACTCGTGCCTACAAGAGGGGAGAGGCTCCGAAAAAGGAGGAAAAAATATGAGGACAGAGGATATTTATAGGTTGGGTGCTAGAAGGTGAGGCAGTTCAAAGCTTAAGTTCTCAGAGGTGGAGGGGCGTAAAGGCCAGCTGAGGAGTCGGGGGGTTTGGCATAGCCACTGGAAGAGGGACTGAGCTGGGACGAACGAGTAAGAATCATGTCACTGAGCTGAGTGAGGTTAGAATTCAGTCATCAGAGCGAAACACGAGGTCGTGTGATTGTTTCCTTGAGCTCCGGTTGATTGGTTGACCGCGAGCTTAACGCGTGGAGGAATCCAGCAGCCTGATGTGTTACAGAGAAGAGAGTCCGGGCTGACGACTTCGCACCGGTTCGGGGTTTGTTCATTTAAGTGCTAATTGTCTGCTTTGTGGCTGTGTCACAGAAAAACTAGGCAGCGTTACGGAGCGTTTGGATTGCTGCTTTGTACTTTATTTCTCAGCACATGCAGTGGCGTGTCACAGAGCACGTGCCTGGGGCAGGCACCGAGCGGCGTAGTGGACAGGGGCCCCTGCTGTCCTGCTCTGCGGCTTCAGCTTGTTTTCTCTGCGGTCACGGGCAAGTTTACAGACCTAGTCAAAAAGGTGCAGATGCCGTCCGTTTTCTAAGGTCGGTGGGAGGATGAGACAGTAGTGGACCTCCGCGGCTGAGGACCTTGCTCCGTCCCTTCTCTCCTCCTCACTAAGCCTGGCAGGTCGTCATTTCTGTTTGACAGAAGGCCACGTTCTGGGACTTCACCTGACCATACGAGGCTGGTAGGTCAGGTAGTGGTTACAGTACAAATCGATTTGATCTATGAAAGAGTTCATCAGTTGTTCTTTTAAATGAGGCTTCCTCGTCGCTACAGAATGTCACTTTAGAGACCAGTAGTAGTGACATCTTTGCCTTGGTATCATCTTCAAAGAAACAGGGAGATCCACGACATGATTTGAGATCCCAATAGCCGTAAAATTCTTTGATTCTCTGACTATATCTCATTTCTGGACTGATTTAAATGAACGATTTCACTGATATTTGAGCATCCATTTATAAATGAAAACATATATTTTAATGTACTCAGCGTTATTTTAAACATTTTCTCTCCTAGATAACTATAGTCGTACATAATAGACCTAGTGGAAGCATGCCTTAGTAAGAGTTGGGTCCGTATAGGCGTTTGCCAGATGGATTGAAGGCATAGGTTTGTGAGAGTAGTAAAGATGGATTCGTTTTTTAAGGCGAGTTGTTTAATCTCCACCAGCTGTCCTTAAAGATGTTTCTTTTGCTAGGGGCGCTTTGACTGTGGTCCTGTTTAAGGGTATAGAGGTGGAATAAATGACCTTGGAGGTCCCCGTCTGACTTCGTAATCCTAAATTAGTAATTGTCCGTTAATAGTTTTTGATCAAAGGCTCCTGTTAAGCCTCACTTTTTAGTGAGCTTTAGTTTGACACTTTTATTCTTTTAAAATCATTCTGGCACGAAGATCGTTTTTGTAAACACTTCTAGTTCATAACCACATCTGCCTTGTTTTGCGTTTGTGCTTAGTAACTGACCACTGGCCGTGAACGCTTGGGGTGAGAACGATGCAGACACCTGCCAAGCACATGCTCGTTTGGGTTCAGGAGACGGTGCGGGCCTCTGCCGAACCTGCCGGCTCGCAGGCAGGACCGGGCCCCCTCGCTCGGCAAAGCCTTGGTGGTGTGCCCGCCCTGTTTCCTCGGAGACAGCCTGCAAAGAACATAGTGTGCTCTGTTTCTAACTCTCGTAACTGTCATGCGTTTCAGGGACAAATAATGTAACTTCGTGTGTCGTGTTTCATGTCTCGTTCTCTTTTATTCCTCTGTCTGTGCGTGGCTTTATACTCGAGTGTCCTTTTTGACGATTTGCCCTTCTTTTCATTTTTCTTGGCCATTAGGAGGAAGGAAGAGAACGTGAATGAGCGATCAGTAGGTTGTGTTGTATTTTTCTCGCCCACTTCTGGGGAATGTGGATGAAAAGGTGTTTAGCACACCCTTCCTGATGTGAACGTGGGGACTTTTACGCTCCCCTTCCTGCCCCTGCGTCGTAACGCCACGTGGCCTTACAGCGTCTTCCGTTTATGCGGGTATTTTCTACACGGCATAGGTGCCTGCCAAATAGTGTAGAAGGGGTGACACGTGTGCGAGTGAATGGATATGATGATACATTACTTGTTTAAATGCTACTTGATAAAGAAAAATGAAGCAGACGGTTTTGAAAGGTTTTATATTATTTGAAACATTATGAAATGAAAGAACAATAGTATTTAATTATACAGGCAACTGGAACAAAGTACATTATTTCATCTCTCTAATTAGCTTTTATTTTTATTTTTCGATGAGCTGTATGACTTTAAGGAGTCGATGTATTTTGAAGCGTTTGGGGCTTTAGAGGATGATGAGCCGACAGGGCAGGCTGTGAGTCAGACACGTCCAGGTGCAAATCCAGGCTCTGCGTAGACTTACATTCTTTAAAGCTTCCGCCCCCCCTTCCCGTAAGTGGGGGTGCCCATTTTTATTTGGGACTGTGGCGAGGATTAATTGAGGTGATGACTGGAAAGCCATTTTCATCCCATTGCCTGACGTGGAGTGAGCACTGTATCATTGTCACTGTTATTTCCATGCCAAAAAGAGTCTTTATGCACTTAAAACTTGTAGCTTAAGCTGCCATCTTGAGACAGAGAGGTGGACGATAAACATATCCTGTCTTTTGTAATGTTTCGAAGGTTCTGGTGGAGTTTAGTACGTGGGCAGAAATCGTTGTGATGGTTACTTCTGAAAAACATTTAAGCTCTGAGAATTATCTGTGTAGATTCCTTTATGTTGAATGGACAGTTATTTTTCTGTTGCTCAAGTATTTAAGAAGGGAGCGCAGGTAAGGAGACAGACGGAGGGCTTCACGGCCA